>NC_069501.1:839633208-839743208 GCF_027579735.1 Bombina bombina
GCCCTTGAAACATATATCGTGAGGTCAGGGCCTTGATCTTTGAGCGTAAAGGAGTTGGGTAAGCTGACCAGGGACAATCTGATTGACATGCCGCACCAGGCTTTGCACACCTCTGCACCCATCTGAGTTAAACATCCTGTATGCTCCTTTATTTAGCAACTACTATGACATAGCAAGAACTTACCTTAGCAAGATATTTTCTGACTTAAGCTGTTGGGGGGCCCTATTGGTGCTCCCCCCCCTGATAAACTGCCCCACAACTATTGGACTTCCAGCTGGGCCCACTGACTCATGAGTGCCATAACTCACAATCATTATATCTACTTGAGATACATGTTGTGTATAAAGTGGTTAAAGTGCTTATCAGTGTGTGGTAACTGTCATGTCCATTTATGCTAATGTCTAGTGAGTGCAGTTTTTATGTTATAGGTCGCTATATGCCATTATATTTATATATCTCCATAACTCTTAAGCCTTTTGTAGGTCCCACTCATTTTAGTAGAGGGGCTGGGAGTAGTATTATTTTAATATCATTATAAGTGTACCTATGATATTTTATGTTATCTTCCTGGCCTTAAAACATCAATTCTGCTGAATAATTCCCACAACTGCTTTACCTTGCTGTCTTGCCACTTGTCTAAGTATTTATTTCAGTCACATTACATAGTTTGCTCTTAGATGTGATCAGTTAGAACACAATCTGTGAATTTGGGACCTCTATATACATATCACTCCTATATATTCATCTTTATTGGTAGATGTACTCCAAAGAGAGGAGATGCCCTCTTAATCCTTACAACTCAGGCCATAATTAGATATCACCCATTAATATGTATACAGGTAGTTCACTGCCTATGAGATAGAGAGGACAATGGTATTCCTAATAAGGCATTTTCCTTACACCTGCTAAGCTGTGGAATATTGCTGAGAGTCTTCTTTACATTCCTCTTCTCTCCTACTCCAAGACCCCTGCCATGCGAACCCTCACAGTAAATTATATATACCCGTCTATTCCAGATTTACTATTTCCCAATGCATACCTGAATGTAAATATATTATCCAGATTAACTCACTCTAGATATGGTGGCCAGCTAGGTTACTAATAAGGATAGTGCACTACTTATCTATGACTCTGGATTCTTGCTTATATCCCCTGCCCACCTAGTCAATAACTCTTCAGTATATCGCAGCTGAGTTATACTCCATTATTAGTCCAGGGGCCTATAGAACTAGACATTCCTGACAGAGCCCGTTTGCCCTGAAATATAGTTAAAATCAAGTTATAGAACTGTTTAATGTCCTACTAAATACCCTTTCTTGACAGTTATTACCCACTTATAGATACCTCACGTAATACTTTTTATATAAAGGGTCTTACTTATTCATACATCCCAATACTCTCAACTTAGTCCGAACTGCCATTCACATACAAATATCTATATCAGGAACTAGTAGTTTCCATTTAAGGTCCAAAAGTGGTTCATTTTGTTATCTTTCTCTTTCCCTATAAGTTCCTATTCTGACTCTCCATTAAGGGGTCCAAGAGAGACCTATATTAATCATTGAGAGAAATCATTTGGTCTGACTTTACATCATATCCTAGGGGATACTTCTAAACTGAAAAAATGAGGATTGCTTTCATTGGTACAACTGGGCATTTAGCATCCCTTCTTCTAACTTTGTTATGTATATTTTCATTATGCTTGATTCTTGTTTTTGGATTTGTGACATTATTTGCCTGTCATGCCTTATATACTCAATAAAAATTATTAAAAAAAAAAAAAAAAAAGTGTGATCTTACATCAGACTTTAGCCACAGCCACTGGGTATGTATATATATATATATATATATATATATATATATATATATATATATATATATATATATATATATATATATATATATATATATATATATATATATATATATATATATATATATATATATATATATATATATATATATATTTGTTAAAGAGCACCTGTATTTTTAGAGGTAGTTCTCCAGATATGTTGGGGGAATTATTTGGTTTATGACAGAATTATGTGTATTTGTAAATGTTTATATATATATATATATATATATATATATAAAAGTCTCAAAAGATAAAGTGGTAATAATTCCTTTGTGCTACTGTTTTCTATAAGACTATATCCTTCAGTGCCACTCTTGGAGGGTGTCTTTAGAAAATGTAAATGTTAAAGGAGGTCGAAGACTGCACTCATAGGGAAGACGAAAGGAGGTGGGGAGAGAGAAAGAAGCAGACAAAAGAGAGAAACAAAGAGCTGTTCAGCTGGGATAAGATCCATGAGTAGGATTGTATCCCCACTGAGGTAAAGTTGTTATTCTTCCTAAATCTTCCTGTAGGTTGGCAGGTGAGAAGGATGTATGTGTCAATCTGTTTTAATATAACTAAAAGCACACTGCTTTAACCAAATTCCAATTAAGAAAATATTGAATACAGATGCATAAAATAATGCTTGGTAAAAAAGATATATTGTGTGTGTGTCAAAAATTATTATTTTGTTCAATATATTATCATCCTTGTAATATAGAGTTCTGCTGACTTCTGTGTTAATACAGAATGATCTCAAAAATGTCTTGAGATTTCAAAACTGGTGTTTGTCCAGTCTTGCCAGTAACTATTGGCCCAGTTTTTAAATTTTTAATAAGTCTGTGTGCAAAGAGAGTGTTAAATAAATAGAGTTTCAGCTATCTTAGACTAGTCCTGTAGAGGTATACTTCCCAGCAAAGGAGCAGCTCCAGCGTTTGCTGTCTTCCGAGACCGGAAGTGACATCACTGCTGCTTGTAGCTCCCCCATTACACATTTTGTAAATGGCTTCACTTTGTCAGTAGCCATTAGCAATGTACCTTTTCATTTGGGACTAAGAAAAGCAAAAATATAACAATAACTCCTCAGTGGCTGGCTATATTGCACATAGTGCGTGCCTGTTGCCTAACTGTTACTAGTATACTATCTTTATTACATATATAGTAGTAGTCCTCATCTAATTAAAACAATACTTGTTATTGCAGTGGGGCCACTGTGGGATCCTAGCAGAATGCTCCATAGGCTATGATTTGTCATCTAGCATTTTAGTATCAAACCTTTTCATTTGGGTGTAACATACATCATTACAATAACTCAGGTGTCTAATAAAGTGAGGAATGTGGGTACTTTAGCATATAATCGAGTTGAAAAAGAATGATAGAATCAAAAAATAAAAAGATAGTATGGAAAGGTTGCCATGGTGCCAAGTAAAAGATTAGAAGGTGGACACAATAGGGTGGTGGAAAAAAAGGTAGTGAATGATTATTTTATATTACTGTAATTATCACATGCATTTAGTTTACATTTAATCTTTGAATTCTCTTTGTAAAAATTGTTCTAGTTGCTGTATATTCTCATGTTACAGTTAGCACTGAATATTTAGTTGTTGGCATTTCATACAAGTGTAATTTAGTTTTTTTAAATAATTCTTATCCAAATATCTTGTACAAACGATAGCTGGCCATGGCGGAAATTTTGATGACCCGAATCAGCCAAATATTCGGAAAAAGAAGTTCAGACGAACGTTTTTTTCTAGTCCACATGTATACTGAAAAGTAGAAGGAGATGTGACCCCTCATTTGAAAGAGGATACTTCACTATTTCATGTAAGGGGTCTCATAACCCTCCAATTAAATTAGTGAGAAAATGGGACATCTGTAGAAGCCCTCTCCCTCACCACTAGAAATTACTTTGTTTCTAGTGGGACAGGTGATCATCATTTTATAACAGTGATTAGTTGCATCCTAGGAGGCAAGTGACCCCTCATATGAAGGGGAGTATGTCCTTCAAGTCGGGAGTTATTTGACCCTCTAGTCCAAACAGAGGAGGCGATAGTGGTTCCATAAAAGCCCCCTTAATTTAAACAGCAATGTAAATTCTTCTCTAGGTAATCACCATTTATATGGTGATCATCTCCAACTTACAGGGGCAAACAAGGGTCACATGTCCCTGTAAGTTGCCTGGGGGCTAATATACAGGCTTGCAAAGCCTTCTCTTCAACTTCCTGTTTTACCAAAGTAATGTCACCATCCGTGATATTACCACCTGCACCCATAGTGACATCTCATGGTCTGCAGGAAGGAGACAGTGATGAAGAAGTAGACTACAGTATCCTTACCCCATCTTCAGTGTGGGAGTGCCCAGGATCCAGATTGGGATGGGCATGACAAAATAAAAATATATTTCAGATTGGCTTAAAAAAGTTAGACTTTCCTTCAATTACTGTTGCTGGTTAAGACAAAACTGGTTAAGGAGTGGAGTGCAAAATTTTGCTTTTGTAATTCAAGTTAGGGACATTGCCTGGAAGTCTTGCGCTCATGAGTGCGTGCTTCCAGAGGCTCTAATGGGAGCCTCCTCGTTATGCAGTTAGACACGGCAAAGCACCTAGGGCAACACAAGGGGTAATTCACACAGCGCTAGACAGCAAATTATATATATATATATATATATATATATATATATTTATGCACTCCACTTTTAATCTAGCCTTAAATGTTTATTCAAACCATTATTTTCTGTGATTGCTTAGATTTAATGACAAAGTGTAGAACATGAAACATGGAATATAAACCTTGGAAGCCAATCTATGTACAGTCTTAAAATAATTTAGCAAAAATAATTTGGCTATCAAATTAATTTTCAAAGGCCTTTTTATGCCATTACAAAATTGTTAATAATTTAAAAAGCTATTAAACCGGTCAGAAAGGAAATATGTGATATGAGTACATTGCTAGTATGCATGTGCCGTTCAAAATGTGTTTGCTTGTTTATCTTATTTGTATGTTTTATTTATTTATTTAAACACTTCTTATAATTCTTGAAAAATATGTTTATGCACACATCACTGAATTTCCATGTTGTTTTAAATGTAATTGTGACTAGCATTGCAATATGCACTTTAATTTCTGAGTCTTAGTTGAGTGACAATGTTATTTTTTTTTTAAAGTAAAATGTAGCTTTAATACATTGCAATTAAATGCTGTAAAGTATGAAAAATGTGGACTGCATTCAATTATTTAAATTGGAACAATGAAACCATTCTTGTTTATTTAAAAATAGTCAATGTAAAAATAAACTGAAAAATATCTAATATTAATAAATAAACATTACATTATTATAAGGGATATCAGTGCGAGGTCCAAAATAATATAAAAATAAATTCCATATATATAATTACTAGCATAACTTAGCAATGGATATTTATATCCAAACTGTCATTTTAAATGTTTTTCACATTATACTAACAAGTAAATATCTGCAAAAATGTAAAATATTCATATTTTGAAAATGTTTAATAGTGCACAGTAGCTTTAATTGGAGTACCAGGTAAAATGCAGATTATATTTGGTTAATATAGAAAATAATTGTAAAAAAGCTGTTTCCATAATTAGAATTTTCATTGAAGAGGTGATTAGAAAAATGCTCTAACTAGACTACAATTATAAGGCATAAATGAGAGAGTTTACTAAGTTAAATGTGGACTAGTAGGTTTCCTTTTTTTTAAAAAGGAAATCTATGGTGCTGTTCAATACCTGGAAGTTTGTTCTTGCAGCTTACTGACTTATGCTCTGTTGGCTAAAATAGATGACTTGGAAAAACATCTCCATATTGGTTATTCTCAAAATATCAATCATGTTTTGCAACTTGCGCTTTTTTATACACAAAAAGTCTGTAGTCAAGAAAAAGTCAAGAAAAGAATGCTGATTACCAGCAAAACTGACTTGAAACTAACCTGTATTCTATATTAAATAAGAAATAAATCGCTAAATAATTTCCAAGAATTTAGGACATACACTTGGAAATTAATATTTGAAATGAAATCAAAAGTTATATTTGGTTTGCTATAATAATCTGAAAGCCATTCAGAAGTTTGCATTTTTTTACTAGATTTGATAAAATTGTAACCTATTCCCTTTCTAATAAATAAATATTATTTTTAAATATTAGCAATGACTGACATTGACTAACTGCTTATTAAACTTTGAATCTTGTGTAACTTAAATTAATCAATAGAAGAATAGACTAAACTAGGTATTTGTGTCTTCAAAATGAATCTCCATGTCTCTGTGGAAATAACTGTGTAATGAGAGCTGACTTCAGATGTGATTGGTCCAGGACTCCAAGGGTCTATTATGGCATTGGCCTATCCTCTCTCTAAAAGCCAGCACACAGTGCAGTGAGCGATAAAGTGCAGGGTTTTACAGAGAAAAAAAGGCACGTGCACTGATTAAGGTCGCTCTTCACAGGCAATGCTCCTTTAAACTGCTGCTTCATTTAGAGCCATCAGAATTTTTGCAGTGGAAGCGTTCTTGGTGAGAAACTTGCCTGGGGATATGATTACAAGGTGAGGCTGGAGGAGAAGACCTTGTGCCGATATGCTGCCTCCCCTTATCAGCTTTAGTCGGTCTGCAAGCACAGTGCATATTGCAGGTCTTAGTAACTAACAGACTGGATGTGTCTGTGCTCTGCTTAGATCAGCTTGTGATGTCTAATCAGCGCTAATGTATGTTAGCTAGCTAGCTAGCTTTCTCTGCATTCATGAACCCACAGAGTAAATAGTAAACAGACACTTAAAAAGTTTCATTACTTGAATTATGGTAATTACTGTATGTTGTTTCATGTGAATGGCAGTGATTGTTTCAAAGTGTATTCTTCTTTCCATCCCTTCCTCTATCTCTTCTTTCCCTTTCTCCCTCTCTTCCATCCTTAACTCCCTTCCTCCCTTCCTCCCTCCCTCCTTCAACTCCCTCCCATCTTTCTTTTCCTCCCTCCCTTCTTTCCCTCCCTTCCTTCTTTCTCTAAACTCCCTCCCTTGCTCCCTTTTTTCACTCCTTTCTTTCCCAACCTTTTTTCCCTCCCCCCCCTTTTCTCCTCTCCCTCCCCACTTTTATCTTCTCTCTCTGTCTCTCTCCCTCGCTTTCTTCTTTCCTTTCCCTCCCTTTTCTCCCCTCCCCTTCTTTTCTCTCCCTTCTCTCAAGGAGAAAATGGTATGAGATGCATGCAATGCAACCCACCTGTATGCAAGTGTTTTGCTAGCCCATTTTTGTTTTGAATTGTTTTGAAAAAAAATTTTTACACACTGACCCAAAATAATATTAACGGAGAAAAGGCCAAAAAACCATTGGGGGGATTTGAGTCCCTAGGGAAGCACAAAACCTAAATATGTCAGTGGATTGGTCAGCTTCTATTATTGCATGCTGATAGATGTATTTCTCTCCTGTTTTATTATCTAGGGCTGGGGACTATAACACCACATGTCTTAATGATAAGTTTACATTGAAGGGGAAGGAAGAGGAAGGACTAGAAATGATAGTGCTGCATGGGGCAGTTTAAAAATTGTCCATTAAGGTGGAAGGAAGAAATAATAAGATGTATTGTTCAGGTGGTATTTTAAAAATGTTTGATTCCATTTAAAAAAGTATGAACATTAAATTAAAAATGCACTACCAAGATAAAAATTACTGAATAATAAAAACACTGAAAAATAAAATAAAATAATAATACTTTCAGGGCTGCTATCAGGGGGTGAAAGGGGTAACTACTGTCAGCGGCCCACTGGGCCAGGGGGCCCCATGAGGAAAGCTATTATTAAAAAAATAATAATAATTTTGGCAGCCACCAGAGGGTGCTACAGCAGAGTGATATTGAGTGCAGGAAATGTCATTACAAGGAGTAAAGCTTTAGTATTTAAGGAGGATTTCTGAGTGTGCACTAAACCACTATGCACAGTGTGAGACAGACTTTGCACTTCAGTTTGTACAGTGTGTGCCTGAGTCAGACGGCAGATCCCTTTCATTTGCAGAGGAGGTAGAACTTACTTAGTAAAAGTTTTTTTTATTTCTTTGTGCAATTTCGGATTGTAACTTCAGTGTGGTAGTTGTTTGGTGGGGCCAGGGGTACATAAAAACACATTTGTTTTAGCAATATGCAGCAGTATATTTATGATTATTTGACAATGCTATAGAAATTCTATATTTAAAACCATTCAGAAATGTTTCCTCCTCAATATACAAATGGTAGGTGCCCTTTTGGCAGATATGATTTTTTTTTTATTTTTATACAGTATATATTTTAAAGTTTACTACCCATTTATGCAAGGACTTTCAAGATGCCAGGAGGAATTTTATTTAAGATTTTTACATCTGAATAAATTGTTATACTCTCAGGCTAAGATTGCTCAGTGTTTGAAATGAGACAGGTTAACTTAACACTGTTCAGTTTATACTACAGCTGACTTAATTCTGAAATACATACAAACAAGCCTAAATCCTGCATTTAACAAGATCTAATGGTATGAGACTGAGTACCACAACTTATGGTTCCACCAAGACCATATAGAGTACAGCATTTTCAAAATCCATAAGTACAGCTGACACATGGGAACATTTGTACACCAGATTTGAAGTTGTGCTCTTGGTTGAGAAAAAATGGGGGGGGGGGGAAACAAAACATATGTAAAACTTTCAAAAGTACTTTTCTTCATCTACCCATTCTGACAGGTTATTAATGTACAATTTTGAATTCACAGAAGTATTGTTGTTTGCACATTTACAAATATGATTCTTTAAAAAGTGATCTCTTAATTTCTGCTATTTTTTTATCATGCATGTCACACACTGTTGATTTAGGGGATGGCAATGTGCAGAAAATGTACCTCCTGTGAGTGTTTATGTGGGTGTCTGTGTTTATATTTTTGTGTTTTTGTTGGTGTCTCTATGAGTGTGTATGTATTTCTTTTCCGTGGGTCTCTCTGAGATTATGTGTGTATTGTGCATTTCTTGTGGATATCTCTGTAAGGGTGTGTGTGTATGTCTTTGTGCATTTTCTGTGGGTATCTCTGTGAAGGTATGTGTTTGTGTGTATGTCTGTGGATGCCTCTGTGAGGGTGAGTGTGTTTGTCTTTGTGTGCTTTCTGTGGATGTCTCTTTGAGGGTCTGTGTGTGTATGTATGTCTGTGTTTTCTGTGGATGTCTCTGTGAGGGTGTGTGCATATGTCTTTGTGCATTTTTCTGTGGGTGTCTCTGTGAAGATGTGTGCATATGTCTTTGTGTGTTTTCTGTGGATGTCTCTGTGAGGATGTGTGCATATGTCTTTGTGCTTTTTTTTGTGGATGTCTCTGTGAGGGTCTGTTTTTATGTATGTGCATTATCTGTGGATGTCTCTGTGAGGGTGTGTGTATATTTATTTGTGTAAGTTCTGTGGGTGTCTCTGTGAGGGTGTGTGTGTGTATGTATTTGTGTATTTTCTGTGAATGCCTCTGTGAGGGTGGGTGTATATGACTTTGTGTGTTTTCTGTGGATGTCTGTCACAGTGTGTGTGTGTGTCTGTGCTTTCTATGGATGTCTCTGTGCATATGTCTTTGTGCATTTTCTGTGGGTGTCTCTCTGAGGGTCTGTGCAATTAGGGATGTTGCAAACTTAAAATTTTCCGTTCGCGAACAGCGGACTTGAACTTCCGCAACTGTTTGCGAATGGGCGAACCGTGCGAACCCCCATTGACTTCAATAGGCAGGCGAATTTTAAAACCCACAGGGACTCTTTCTGGCCACAATAGTGATGGAAAAGTTTTTTCAATGGGACTAACACCTGGACTGTGGCATGCCGGAGGGGGATCCATGGCAAAACTCCCACGGGAAATTACATAGTTGATGCAGAGTCTGGTTTTAAGCCATAAAGGGCATAAATCACCTAACATTCCTAAATTGTTTGGAATAACGTGCTTTAAAACATCAGGTATGATGTTGTATCGATCAGGTAGTTTAAGGGTTACGCCCGCTTCACAGTGACAGACCAAACTCCCCGTTTAACGCACTGCAAGCAACTGCAAACAGTCCATTTGCACAACCACGAGATAGATAGATTTGATTGTTACATAGATACATAGATTAGATAGATCAATAGATGCAATATACATTTGATAGATACGATAGATAGATAGATAGATAGATAGATTTGATAGATAAATAGATAGATTTGATAGATAGATTTGATAGATATATAATTTCCCAGACAGAGAATTACAAGACGTGTGGTCTGGGACCCATGGTAAGGTTCCCAGAGGCAGTTGCGGCGCCAGGGGACGTGTATATGGCATGGATTTTAGGAACCGGGAGATGGAAAAAGATGCTTGGTCGGTCCTCCTACTTCAAATTTGGGGCACTGAGCGTGCAATCTACTGTGGCACCAGATATGAGTGGTGTGTTAAGTAGTACTATTCTGATCAGTTTAATACCTGTTACTCCCCCTATCAGGGGAGGTGTATATGACATAGATTTTAGGAACCGGGAGATTGAAAAAGATGCTTGGTCGGTCATCCTACTTCAAATTTGGGGCACTGCACTGCAATCATGGCCGGACTTTTTGCCAACGGCCATTTGGCTGACGGACATTTGTTCGATGGACATTTGGCCGAATCACAAGTGGCTGTCACAAAACAGTCCGGCCACGAGATAGATAGATATGATAGATACATAGATTACATAGATCAATAGATGCAATATACATTTGATAGATACGATTAATAGTTAGATAGATATGATAGATAAATAGATAGATTTGATAGATATATAATTTCCCAGACAGAGAATTACAAGACGTGCGGTCTGGGACCCATGGTAAGGTTCCCAGAGGCAGTTGCAGTGCCAGGGGACATGTATATGGCATGGATTTTAGGAACCAGGAGATGGAAAAAGATGCTTAAATTAAATTAAATTTACACTACTGTTACAACAGATATGAGTGGTGACACTAGTTGGCAAGTGGGCCTGGCACACACGCTGGCAGGCAGGCAACTGCAATTAGATTACACTAGCAGACTGATGTTTCACAGTCAAAAAAGTTTTTTTTTTAAAAATTACACTACTGTTACAACAGATATGAGTGGTGGCACTTAGCAAGTGGGCCTGGCACACACGCTGGCAGGCAGGCAACTGCAATTAGATTACACTAGCAGACTGATGTTTCACAGTCAAAAAAGTTTTTTTTTTTTTTTAAATTACACTACTGTTACAACAGATATGAGTGGTGGCACTAGTTGGCAAGTGGGCCTAGCACGCATGCTGGCAGGCAGGCAACTGCTATTAGATTACACTAGCAGACTGATGTTTCACAGTCAAATTTTTTTTTTTTTTTAAATGTACACTACTGTTACAACAGATATGAGTGGTGGCACTAGTTGGCAAGTGGGCCTGGCACACACGCTGGCAGGCAGGCAACTGCTATTAGATTACACTAGCAGACTGATGTTTCACAGTCAAAAAAGTTTTTTTAAAAATAAATTACACTACTGTTACAACAGATATGAGTGGTGGCACTAGTTGGCAAGTGGGCCTGGCACACACGCTGGCAGGCAGACAACTGCAATTAGATTACACTAGCAGACTGATGTTTCACAGTCAAAAATGTTTTTGTAAAAAATTTTTACACTACTGTTACAACAGATATGAGTGGTGGCACTAGTTGGCAAGTGGGACTAGCACACACGCTGGCAGGCAGGCAGGCAACTGCAATTAGATTACACTCGCAGACTGATGTTTCACAGTCAAAAAAGTTTTTTTTTAAAAAATTTACACTACTGTTACAACAGATATGAGTGGTGGCACTAGTTGGCAAGTGGGCCTAGCACACACGCTGGCAGGCAGGCAACTGCTATTAGATTACACTAGCAGACTGATGTTTCACAGTCAAAATAGGTTTTTTTTAAAAAATTTACACTACTGTTACAACAGATATGAGTGGTGGCACTGCAGGCAGGCAACTGCAATTAGATTACACTAGCAGACTGATGTTTCACAGTCAAAATTACAATGGCAAAAAAAAGAAGAAAAAAAGATGTTCTAACCCTAAAAAGGGCTTTTTGGGGTGCTGTCCTTACAGCAGAGATCAGATGAGTCCTTCAGGACTGTAGTGGACACTGAATACACTAGCCTAGCTATCAATTTCCCTATAATATCAGCAGCAGCTACACTATCCCTCCTCTCACTAAGAATGCAGGATCAGAATGAATCTAAAATGGCTGCTGTCCAGGAGCTGGGAGGGTCTGGGAGGGAGTGTCTGCTGCTGATTGGCTGAAATGTGTCTGCAGACTGTGAGATACAGGGTCAAAGTTTACTCAATGATGCCGAATAGGGGGCAGATCGAACATCGCATATGTTCACCCGCCGCAGCGAACACGAACAAGCTATGTTTGCCAGGAATTATTCGCCGGCAAACTATTTGCAACATCACTAGTGTGCATGTCTCTGTGTTTTCTGTTGGTGTCTCTTTGATGGTGTGTGTTTATGTATTTGTGCATTTTCTGTGGGTGTCTCTGTGAGGGTGTGTGTGTATGTATTTGTGTGTTTTCTGTGGATGTCTCAGTGAGGGTGTGTGTGTATGCATGTATGTGTGTTTTCTCTGTGTGTGTATGTCTTTGTGTGTTTTCTTTGTGTGTGTGTGTGTATATGTGTTGTTGTTGTGTGCTTTCTGTGAGTGTCTGTGAGTGTGTATGTCTTTGTGTGTTTTCTGAGGCTGTCTCTGTGGGTGTTTCATTGGGTTATGTGTAAGTTTGTGTTTGAGCTTATGTGTGTATATGTCCATTCTCTGTTCCTTTTTAGGACATTTTGACCATACTACTGAATATTCACATCTTTCTAAAGACAAGCATAAACCCTGCATTTAACCAGATCTAATGGTATGAGACTGAGTACCACAGCTTATAGTTCCACCAAGACAATATAGAGTACAGCATTTTCAAAATTCATAAGTACAGCTGACAGATGGGAACATTTTTACACCAGATTTGAAGTGGTGCTCTTGGTTGGGGAAAACAGGGGAAAAAACCCACAAACATATGTCAATCTTACAAAGGTACTTTTCTTCATCTACCCATTCTGACAGATCATTAATGTACAATTTCGAATTCACAGAATAATTTTTGTTGGCACATTTACAAATATGATTCTTTAAAAAGTGATGTCTTAATTTCTGCAATTTTTTTCATCATGCATATCACACACTGTTGATTTAGGGGATCGCAATGTGCAGAAATTTTACGTCCTGTGAGTGTTTATGTGGGTGTCTGTGTTTATATCTTTGTGCTTTTGTTGGTGTCTCTATGAGTGTGTATGTATTTTTTTTCTTCGGCTCTCTCTGTTAGGATGTGTGTATGTCTTTGTGCATTTATTGTGGCTGTCTCTATAAGGGTGTGTGCATATGTCTGTGCATTTTCTGTGGATGTCTCTGTAAGGGTGTGTGTGTGTGAATGTCTGTGGATGCCTCTCTGAGGGTGGGTGTGTATGTATTTGTGTGTTTTCTGTGGATGTCTCTGTGAGTGTGTGTGTATGTATGTCTGTGTTTTCTGTGGATGTCTTTGTGAGGGTGTGTGTGTATGTCTTTGTGTATTTTCTGTGGATGTCTCTGTGAGAATGTGTGCATATGTCTTTCTGCATTTTCTGTGGGTGTTTCTGTGAGGGTGTGTGTGTATGTCTGCGCATTTCTGTGGATGTCTCTGTGAGGGTGTGTGCGTATTTATTTTTGTATTTTCTGTGGGTGTCTCTGTGAGGGTGTGTGTGTGTGTGTGTATCTCTTTGTGTATTTTCTGTGGATGCCTCTGTGAGGGTGGGTGTATATGTCTTTGTGTGTTTTCTGTTTATGTCTATGTAAGAGTGTGTGTGTGTGTGTGTATGTCTGTGTTTTCTGTGGATGTCTCTGTGAGTGTGGGTGCATATGTTTTTGTGCATTTTCTGTAGATGTCTCTGTGAGTGTGTGTGTTTTCTGTGGATGTCTCTGTGAGGGTGTGTGCATATGTCTGTGGGTGTCTCTGTGATGGTGTGTGCATATGTCTGTGGGTGTCTCTCTGAGGGTGTGTGAGTATGGCTTTGTATGTTTTCTGTGGATGTCTCAGGGAGGTTGTGTGTGTATGCATGTATGTGTGTTTTCTGTGGGTGTCTCTCTGTGTGTGTATGTCTTTGTGTGTTTTATGTGGGTGTCTCTATGTGTGTGTGTATGTCTTTGTGTGCTTTCTGTGGGTGTCTGTGAGTGTGTATGTCTTTGTATGTTTTCTGAGGATGTCTCTGTGGGTGTTTCCTTGGGTGTATGTATAAGTTTGTGTTTGAGTTTGTGTGTGTGTGTGTCCATTGTCTGTTCCTTTTTAGTACATTTTGACCTTACTACTGATTATTCACATCTTTAATTACTGTTTAGGCAGTTTAAGGCTCTTTATTTCAGCCACTGCATGCTGTTGTCATCATATAGTTGGCATCTTCCTTGACAAAAAGATAATCAGAACTCCATATTTTTTCTTGTAAATCTCATTTTTGTACAAAACTGTAGTCTACTTAATACTTGTCAGGTAAATGTAAACAAGTACTGAGTATCTGTGTCTGAGTGTGTTTGTGTGTTTCTTTGTGTATCTGCTAGAGTGTCTATATGTGAATCCTTATGTGTGAATGTGTGTTTCAGAGTATGAGTGTGTCTGTCTTTTTCTGTGTTTGTGTGTTACTACCTTTATAATATCTCCAAGTTTGACTACACTTAAGAATAAAGTGTATATATGTTTTATTCATTCGGTCAAAAATTGCACATGTCAAAGTGGGGGAGGGGGGCTGATCAATGGTTAACTAAGGGGCCTCAAAATTTCTAGTGGTGGCCCTGAATACTTTGGGGGCATTTGTAAGGGCAATGCCCTTACTGCCTCAATGGACCACCGGCCACCACTGAAAACTTTTATATTATTTTTAAATAATTTTGTTTTGTAAGAAACATTGGAATTGTTCTTAACAGTAGGAGAGCAATCTGTCTTTATGGAGCAGTTGGGTACACTTCATCTTCATAGAGTCAACATCATTATAAAAACATTTGAATTATGTTTATAACGTTCCATATACATAATAGAAATCTCTCAAGTTTAATGTTCCATTGCAAAACATTATTTGTTTATGAAAAGAAAACAAAAAACTATCACAAGAACGATTAAATATTAAACATTCCTATATTATGTATTTTTTTTTTTTAAAAACTACACTTATCATCTTTTAATGGTGCTGCCAAAAACAAAATCATGCTTCTATGGACTGTAAAGTATAAAAATGTCTAGTCTGAAGCAACAAAAGACTTTAGTGCACGTTCTCCCACTTAAGAAGATGAGAAAGGCCTGTAATTTTCATCATAGGTATACCTCAACTATGAGAGACAAAATGTGGAAACAAATCCAGACAATCACATTGTCTGATTTGGAAAGAATTTATTTGCATATTATGGTGGAAAATAAGTATTTGGTCACCTACAAACAAGCAAGATGTCTGGCTCTCACAGACCTGTATCTTCTTCTGTAAGAGGCTCCTCTGTCCTCCACTCATTACCTGTATTAATGGCAACTGTTTGAACTTGCTATCAGTATAAAAGACACCTGTCCACAACCTCAAACAGTCACACTCCAAACTCCACTATGGTGAAGACCAAAGAGCTGTCGAAGGACACCAGAAACAAAATTGTAGACCTGCACCAGGCTGGGAAGACTGAATCTGCAATAGGCAATTAGCTTGGTGTAAATCAACTTTGGGAGCAATAATTAGAAAATGGAAGACATACAAGACCACTGATAATCTCCCTCGATCTGGGACTCCACACAAGATCTCACCCCGTGGGGTCAAAATGATCACAAGAACGGTGGGCAAACATCCCAGAACTACATGAGGGGACATAGTGAATGACCTGCAGAGAGCTGGGACCAACGTAACATAGGCTATCATCAGTAACCCACTACGCCGCCAGGAACTCAGATCCTGCAGTACCAGACGTCTTCCCCTGCTTAAGCCAGTACATGTCTGGCCCATCTGAAGTATGCAAGAGAGCATTTGGATGATCCAGAAGCTGATTGGGAGAATATCATATGGTAAGATGAAACCAAAGTAGAACTGTTTGGTAGAAACACAACTCGTAGTGTTTGGAGGAGAGAGAATGCTAAGTTGAAAACAAAAAACACCATACCTACTGTGAAGCATGGGGGTGGCAACATCATGCTTTGGGGCTGTTTCTCTGCAAAGGGAACAGGACGACTGATCCATGTACATGAAAGAATGAATGGGGCCATGTATCGTGAGATTTTGAATGCAAACCTCCTTCCATCAGCAAGGGCATTGAAGATGAAACATGGCTGGGTCTTTCAGCATGACAAAACACACCACCCGGGCAATGAAGGAGTGGCTTCGTAAGAAGCATTTCAAGGTCCTGGAGTGGCCTAGCCAGTCTCCAGATCTCAACCCCATAGAAAACCTTTGGAGGGAGTTGAAAGTCCATGTTGCCCAGCGACAACCCCTACACATCACTGCTCTAGAGGAGATCTGCATGCAGGAATGGGCCAACATACCAGCAACAGTGTGTGACAACCTTGTGAAGACTTACAGAAAACGTTTGAACTCTGTCCTTGCCAACAAAGGATATATAACAAAGTATTGAGATGAACTTTTGATATTGACCAAATACTTATTTTCCACCATAATTTGCAAATAAAATATTTCCAAATCAGACAATGTGATGCTCTGGATTTGTTTCCACATTTTGTCTCTCATAGTTTAGGTATACCTATGATGAAAATTACAGGCATCTCTCATCTTCTTAAGTGGGAGAAATTGCACAATTGGTGGCTGACTAAATACTTTTTTGCCCCACTGTATATCTATAGGAATAGATATACAGGTATAGGTATTTAAAAATATATACAGAAATATGTATTTACAATAAAAATAACATATTCCTGTATGTGAATGTGAAATATTTACAGTAAATACAAAGTAAAGAACATTTAATATTATTATGGAATTATTATTTAATCACACATATACACACACACTTGTAATCTAATCCAAAACCTAAATTTAATAACACTTTGATTCTAATAAGTATTGTGCCGCACCTGTCTCTTTTCTCAAAGGGAAACATAGACAATGTCCTAATCCCACTGCAGGGCTTTCAGTAGGACAGTTCCCTTGATTGCAGAAGTGAACTCACAGACTCAGCAAATCTCACTGTTTTAAAAACATTTATTGCATCTAATGTATATATTTTCATACTAGGATCCTAGATTATCTTTAAATTTCTGTTTTCCAGTCCACTTTGCTGTTAGAATCTAACAAATACCACAAAAAACAAACAAATGTATCAACAAATAATTTCAAAAGTTCCCACAACATTACTATAAATTCCATTACTCATCTAATAGTTCTATACATATCCACTAAAAAAGCTAGTTTTACTGGAGACTAGAAACATTGATATGAAGATAGTGAACCTATCTATTATAGGGAGGATGTCTGTGTATTAGTCATATGATTTCTCACTACTGAATACTACATTAGAGTTTAAACTGAAGCACAAAAATAATAGCATTCTTATTTTTGAGCTTACATTAAAAGTTGAAAGTAAAAAGTTTCCTTGAGTTAAAGCCTCTAGTGCAATAACATCAGGAGGTCCGATAGCTTGTCCACATTAAATACGTCTCCTAGTAAACTTTTAAAACCCTGTTCCGGCATTTGCTTGAACACTAACCTGAAGGCTTACTAAGCCAAAGTGTGCTGAAGTCGAAAGTCCAATAAAAAATAGTTTAAATAGAATTGTTCTTCTTTGCTCTTCACTCAGAATAAAATGTTCTTTATATATATATATATATATATATATATATATATATATATATATATATATATATATATATATATATATATATATTCTATCCCTAACATTTTCTGTACCCAGTCTTTTATAATGTAAGCAATTTTTAGCACACCAGTGTAATCCATTGAAAGTTAAGGTCATGTTAAGGAGATGTAGGCCAAGCTACACATTCTCTTGTAATTCTGTTTTATCATGAACTTATAATACCAGATTGTGCACTATTCTGAGCTCAAGCCCAAAATATTGATAGCGCACATTGCACTATCAATAGCTTTCCACTTGTAATCTAGGCCACAATGTGTAGGGTAGTTCCTGAGCTCCGGGCATCTACACTGAAGAAAAATAAATTTTATATATATATATATATATATATATATATATATATATATATATATATATATATATATATATGTATATACAGTAAATAATAATAATATTAAAAACTAAAATACAAATACATCACTGGCAAGACAATCCGGTGACCAGTGGGGGGAGAGAGCTGTTTGGGAGGGATCAGGTATGGATCAGGGAGCGGGAGGTGTCAGGTAGGAGGGTATTCTCTAAACTAAAGCTAGAATTGACCTTACTGATTAACCCCTTCACTGCCGGGAACAACAGAAGTGTGGTGCGCAGCTGCAATTAGCAGCCTTCTAATTTCTAAAAAGCAATGGCAAAGCCAAATACGTTTGCTATATCTGCACAAAGGGGATCCCAGAGAATATGTTACAATCATTTGTGCCATGATGCACAAGCAGTATGTAAAAAATTTCAATGAGAAACACAAAGTTTGTAATAAAGTTAACATTTTTTTTTTATATGATCACATTTGACTGTGAAATGGTGGCATGAACTATACCAAAATGGGCCAAGATCAACACCTTGCGTTGTCTAATTAGAAAAATATATAAGGGCCTATTTATCAAATGTCAGGCTGACATGATCTGCTGTAGCGGATCATGTCCGCCTGACATCGCTAAATGCCAACAGCATACGCTGTTGGAATTTAACATTGCACAAGCATTTCTAGTGAAATGCTTGTGTGATGCCGTCCCATGCAGATTCACGGCCAATCGGCCGCTATTTATATGGTGAGGGGTCTCAGAGTGGCATTGAGAAATCCCCAGGATGTCATTAGTGAGCGAAGCCTCAATAAATCAAAATTGAATTTAACTGGTGTGGCGATCGATCTTTTCCACAAAGCTGTTGTGCGTCATAAGTTCTTTGGGAGTGATGGCAGAGGTATAGCCATTCGTCTCTACATTGAATAACAATCTTATTGCGGAGGGGGATAGAAGCGGAGCTATGGGAGAAAATCCATAGTAGATCTATTAGTGTCATATGTGCTGGGAGAGAAGTCTGTTCAATTTTAAACCATCTTGGAGGAATCTGGGTAACTGCCAAGGAAGAGATGTGTGTGATCATTGACACTTTGTAATATGAATGAATATTTGGGAGGTTGAGGCCACCTGACAACAGGGGGCGTTGCAACAATGTTTCCGCTATTCTTGGGCGCTAGCCATTCTAGATATACCTGTTGGTGACAGCTTGAAATTTATTTAGGAGTGTGGTCGGGAATTTCTGCCTAGCCATGAGATCTCCTGGAGTTTAGGTCTTGTTGGAGCTGAGTCAGTAGGTTATTGAAGTTTCTGTCAATGATTTCTTTAAAGTCATGGGATAGAAATGATCCTAAGTATAGGACCATTTGAAATTATAGTCTCTCTTAAGTAATGTGATTGAGGATTCAAGTAAATTAATAGGAAAGGCTTCTGTCTTACTTAGGTTACATTTGTAAAATGAGATGGACCCAAAGTGGTCTAGGAGGTCGAAGAGGGTGGGTAGGGAAGTGTTCGGGTCAGTTAGGAATAAGGTCAGGTCATCCGCATATCATGCTACTTTTTGATGGGTGTCGTACAGAAGGAGACCCTGAATTTGGATGGAGTTCTGAATTGCCACTGCTTAGGGTTCTATTTCCAAAGCGAAGATGCAAGGGGGATAAGGGGCATCCCATTATGGTTGTTAATCGGTTCAGAGCAAAAACCTATCTCTCTGACTTTGGCTGTGGGAAAAGAATAGAGTGCCTGGGCTTCTTTAATGAAGTCCCTCGTGATGCCAAATGCATGGAGAGTCGCAAACATGTATTTCCACCTCACCCTGTCAAACGCTTTTTCTGCATCCATTGGCAGGGCGAGGAGGGGAAGCCCCATTTCAGAAACCTCTGTGAAGGTATTCAAGAGGCGTCTGGTGCTATCAGGAACCTGTCTTCTTAGGATGAAACCCACCTGGTTTGAGTGTACAAGAGACGGGAGCTTAAGGTTTAGCCTGGTGGCCAGAATTTGAGCATAGGTTTTGACATCCACATTTATTAAAGAAATGGGTTCATAACTTTCACAGAGGGAGTGGTCTTTGCCCTCTTTAGGTATGGTAAATATCATGGCTTCTAGGAATTCCAAACTCAGGGTTCTCTTTGAGAAGGAGGCATTATAGAATCTAAGTAGATATGGGGTCAGCTGTTGTTAGAAAGTCTTATAGAATAAGGTTGTGAACCAATCAGGTCCTGGGGCCTTATTCAGCTTTAGAGAAGTTATCGCCTATTTTAGTTCTTCTGGGGAGGGAGGGTCTGAGAGGCCTAGAGCGTCTTCTGGGGTTAGGCTCGATAAAGTAAGGGAGGAGAGAAAGTGGTGTATCTGTGTTGGAGGAGCTTTAATTACTTTGGGGGATTTTTCTATATTGTATAAGGATTCATAGTATTGGTCAAATGCTTTACCAATCTCCTTGGGAGAATATACTGGGCCTACAGGTGTTTTAATAGTTGGAATTCTGTGCTGTTGGGTGTGGATGCATATTTTTTTAGCTACAAGGTGATCTGCATGATTGCCTTTGTAATAATATAGTTGTCATAGGGAAAAAAAGTTGGACTTAACTCTTTGTGTCTCTAAAGAGTTTATTCTATATCTTATTAAGGCTATCTACTTGGACATTAGCCTGGATGGGGCTTTTTTATTTCCTTTCTCTAAGGTGGGGAGATCCGCATACATCTGGGCTAGGGTCTTGCCCTGGTTCTTTTGGTCTTTTGCAGCTTGCTTGATAAATTGGCCCCTAAGGAAGGCCTTGGCAGTTGCCCACAATGTGGGTTCATCAGTTTCCCTATTGTCATTTAGTACACAATGAATATGCAGCACCACCTGATGCATGCAAAAGTCTTCCATTTTTATTACTTCATAAGCAGGAGTAGGTATACAAATGACTACGTGTTGGGATACATACCCTTAGTCATGTCAATAATACATGTGCAAAATAACACCTTTAAATACATTAACCAGGTGGACTAACTCCTCCCCTTTAACTTTTCCTTCTCTGCTTTACTCTTAGGTCATTAAAGCTCCCTCTGCTGGAAGGAAAGTAATTTTACTATTATATTAAAAACATACACCAATATATACAGACATTTGGCAGGTTATCTATTGCAAAATTACAACTGAGGCAATATTATTTTAAAGTATCCTATGCATAGATCAATTACAAAAATAAACCTAGATCAAAGTCTGTATTCATGCCTTTTGGGCTTAGAGCACTCAAAGTATAAATCCAAAACATGTCTTTTCTTTTTAATAACAGATCCCTGTTACTCCATATCTCCTGGGTATGGGGACCCAGTCTATTATTTGAAATCTTAACTGGGAAATTCTGTGACCTGCCTCTAGAAAGTGACAGGCCACAGGGACGTCTTTGTTTCCCCTTCTAATGCTAGACTTGTGTTGCACCATCCTATCTCTTACCCTTTGTGTTTTTTTTTTTTCCACCGATATAAATTTTGACACATAGGCACTTAATTATTTATACAACAAATGTAGCATTACAGGTGAAATACCCATAAATTTTAAACCTTTTACCTGTTATTGGATAAAAAAAACTGTCTCCTTTGATTACATTATTACAACTAGAGCAACCCAAACATGGGAAACAGCCCTTCTTTTGAATACTTAGATAACCACTAGTGTCTCTCTTTAGACTACCCACATCAGCCCTAACTAACATATCCCTTAAGTTAGGTTGATGTGTATACGCCGGCATATTTTTACTCCAGGATAACAATCCTTAATAATGTGCCAGTGGCATCTGATTATTTTTTGTATCTTAGAGCTATTTGTGTTGAATTCTTAGACAAATACCATTCTTTCATCCCTGTCCTTTCTTTTAGTAAGCTCAAGTGCTTTTTGGCGTGGAATCCTATTCACTTCTTCTAAGTTTTCTTTAATCAATTCTGCAGGGTTACCCCTTTCTAGAAAGCTTATGCCTTCCTCAGTTAGTCTAGTATCTACTAATGTATCATCTTTGACAATTCTTTTAACTCACAACAATTGACTCTTAGGTAAAGATTTTTTTGCGAAAAAGATCTATGAATAATGATCCATTGTGTTTATTCACCTTTGTGTCCAAAAAATTAACACTTTCCTCACTCCATGTAAGTGTAAACTTAATGTATCTAGAGTTAAGATTAAGGGTATGTACAAATTCTTGTAGGGATACAATGTCATCCCACCACATGCCAAAGATGTCATCTACATAGTGCTACCAGGTGGCGCCATATAGATGTAACAATTTATTTTCAAATACTAAGGCCTAGATTTAGAGTTTTGTCGGTAAAGACCCGCGTAGCTAACGCTGCTTTTTTCCCAGCGCACCCTTAAGACAACGCTGGTATTTAGAGTTGTCTGAGTGGCTGCGTTAGGCTCAGAAAAGGGAGCGTTGAGCATAATTTACCTTCGTCATCAGCAGTTGCCGCAACAGGAGACAGAGAGACCGGCTCGATGGCAGTGGAACACAATCTTAACTTGGATAAACCCAGCAGGCAGGTTAATGAAATTAAATAGTCATACCAGCAGTGTGGTGCTTCATAGATGCGGTAGGAACAAATACCGCCGTTATAAGAATCCAAAACGAGCTAAATTCTGAGCACTCAGGGGCAAAATTTTAAAAGCAAAAAATCTTTATTTAGAGTAAAGATAAAAACTGCATATTACTGCAGGTAGACAAGGACAGCAATCCTGATGCGTTTTGCGCCCCCTAGTGGCGCTTAGTCATAGGAATGAGAGCTGAGGGTGCCAGCAGTGTAATTAAGGGTGCAAGGAACCAATCACTAACCAGTAAAGGGTGTAATTGTACCCCGCCCAAAAAAACTAACGGAACTATCGACAAAAAATCCACTTGCAAGAACAAGAAATAATGCATAACAACCTGAATATAGTCAACCTGTCGGATTACCAACTTACAGATGAAGAAATATCTCTCCTACAAAGAGGACTAGGCTTTGCTCCAACTAATAAGTTCTCAGTCTTTGAGACTATCCTAGATGTAAATAAGTTTGTCCGGAAATTAACGCTTAAAAAGTTTTTTCTTGATAAATCTTCAGAGCAAAGCAGTCAAGAACATGTCATCTCGGAGCCCAATTCACATTTGGGCCAACATGAAGACCTGAGGGACTTCAAGGACTGTTGCACTCTCGAGGTTATGAGAGATTTATCCTGCAGTGGGGACCAATTCCGTTGTCTCGGAACGCATTTCATAACTGCTCCTGTAAAAAGAAATAGGGATTTTTATCCCATACAAGTTAGAGGGCCATAAATTAATGCCTTTCAACAAAGTGTTGAAAGAGACCGACTGCAACTGGCTAGTAAAATAGCAGAAAGGAAACATCACTCACATAAAAATTTGACACATAGAGAGTCCATTGCTTTAAAAAAGCTACAACTCAACACAAATTTAGTAGTGAGAAATGCTGATAAGGGCGGCGCTATTGTCCTTATGAACAAGAGCTCATACCTAACAGAGGCCAACAGACAGTTAGCTAACTCATCAATCTATCATAAATTGCCCTTAGATCCTACCATCATTTTCAAAAACAGTCTTGGGGACCTGTTGGAAGATGCTTTGGCTTTGGGAATTCTACAAAGAAAAGACATTGAATTTTTAATTCCTAAATCCCCAGTCATACCAATTTTCCACCACGTCCCCAAAATTCACAAAGATGTCTCCTCACCTCCAGGTAGGCCAATTGTTTCAGGCATAGGCTCCCTTTTGGAGCCTGTGTCTGAATGGTTAGATTCTATTCTACAGCCACTAGTTGTAAACTTGTACAGTTACCTTAGGGACTCCAGTCACTTATTAGATAACCTAAAAAGTATCACATGGAAAGACACCTTCAACTGGGTGGTTATAGACATTTAATCTTTGTATTCATGCATCCCCCATAATCAGGGAGTTAGAGCAGTGAAATGGTTTATGGATAGAGATACAACCTTCAAACAAGAAGAAAAGATTTTTGTCTGTGATTGCTTGGAGTTCCTACTAACCCACAATTAGGTTCTACCTCCAACTTTGCGGAACGGCAATGGGGGCGAAGTTCACCCCCTCTTATGCCAATTTATATGTGGGTTGGTGGGAACTCCAACAAATCTACTCTCATCAAAATAACTATATTTATGATATCATCTTTTACAACAGATTCATTGATGATATGATTTTTATTATTGAGAACAGGGAGGAAAGGGATTTTTCACTTATAGATTTTCTAGAATATTTAAATGCTAACAATAATATATTAAAATTTACAGGTGAATCAAAATCCACCACAGGCAACTTTTTGGATCTTACACTTGAGGGAGTCGTGGAGGATGGTACCATAATATCTAGCATATATAGAAAACCGACTGCAGGCAATACCATTGTACATGCCCAGTCAGCACATCCACCCCACCTCCTCAAGTCAATTCCAAAGAGTCAATTTTTAAGATTAAAAAGAAACACTAACAGTGATCTAATTTATCATAGACAATCGAATGTACTCGAAAAAAGACTGTTAGCTAGGGGATACGATTCAAACCTCCTGGAAAAAACTCAACATGAAGCTAATATTGAATATGCAAACAAATCTAAAAGAACACAAAAGTCTTCTAAGAAAACTCAGTAGTGTTCAGCACTCCCTATTAGTGATGTCGCAAACAGTTCGCCGGAGAACAGTTCCTGGCGAACATAGCTTGTTCACGTTCGCAGCGGCGGGCAAACATATGCGATGTACGATCCGCCACCTATTCTTCATCATTGCCTAAACTTTGACCCTGTATCTCACAGTCAGCAGGCACATTCCAGACAATCAGCAGCAGACCCTCCCTCCCGGACCCTTACACCTCATGGACAGCAGCCATTTTAGATTCATTCGGAAGATGCATTGCTAGTGAGAGGAGGGACAGTGTAGCTGCTGCTAATTTAATAGGGAAATCGATAGCTAGGCTAGTGTATTCAGTGTCCACTACAGCCCTGAAGGACTCATCTGATCTCTGCTGTAAGGACAGCACCCCAAAAAGCAATTTTTAGGGCTAGAACATAATTTTTTTTTCTTTGTAATCTAATTGCATTTCCCTGCCTGTCAGCATGTGTCAGGCTCACAGCATATACTTTGCGTACTTGCTCACTGCCACCACTCATATCTGGTGTAACATTAGTGTAAATTTAAAAAAAAAAACTTTTACATCAGTCTGCTAGTGTAATCTAATAGCAGTTGCCTGCCTGCCACTGCCAACCTGTGTGTAAGGCTCACAGCATATGCTATGCCTACTCGCTCAGTGCCACCACTCATATCTGGTGTAACATTAGTGCAAATTTAAAAAAAAAAAACTTTTACATCAGTCTGCTAGTGTAATCTAATTTCATTTGCCAGGCCAGCCTGCCACTGTCAGCCTGTGTGTCAGGCTCATAGCATATGCTGTGCCTAGTTGCTCAGTGCCACCATCAGTCATATCTGGTGTAACAGTAGTGTAAATTTAAAAAAAAAAAAAACTTTTACATCAGTCTGCTAGTGTAATCTAATAGCAGTTGCCTGCCTGCCACTGCCAGCCTGTGTGTCAGGCTCACAGCATATAATGTGCCTACTTGCTCAGTGCCACCACTCATATCTGGTGTAACATTAGTGTAAATTTAAAAAAAAAAACTTTTACATCAGTCTGCTAGTGTAATCTAATTTCAGTTGCCAGCAGGCCAGCCTGCCACTGCCAGCCTGTGTGTCAGGCTCACAGCATATACTGTACCTACTTGCTCAGGGGACGTAACAGGGATTAAACTGATAAGAATAGTACTAGTTAACACACCACTCCTATCTGGTGGCACAGTAGATTGCACGCAGTGCTCTGACAAAATGCAGAAGGACATTTGGCAGACGGACATTTGGCAGATGGACATTTGGCCGACAGGCAGAAAGCTAAAGAATG
The DNA here is from genome assembly GCF_027579735.1 of Bombina bombina. Classification (NCBI taxonomy): domain Eukaryota; kingdom Metazoa; phylum Chordata; class Amphibia; order Anura; family Bombinatoridae; genus Bombina; species Bombina bombina. The sequence continues at coordinate 839,659,169 of NC_069501.1, forward strand.
TTCCGATTTCGGCTGAGGGCAGATACACAGAGTGCTCTGTTCTAATCAGAGCCTCGGGTGCCGCAACTGCCTCTGGGAACCTTACCATCGGTCCCAGACCGCCCGTCTTGTAATTCTCTGTCTGGGAAATTATCTATATATCTATCAAATCTATCTATTTATCTATCAAATCTATCTATCTATCGTATCTATCATCAAATGTATCTATTGCATCTATTGATCTATCTAATCTATGTATCTATCTATCTCATGGCTGGACCGACCAAGCATCTTTTTCCATCTCCCAGTTCCTAAAATCATCTCTGGGTTCCAAAAATCGATGCCCTATACACGTCCCCTGATAGGGCACGTAACAGGGATTAAACTGATAAGAATAGTACTAGTTAACACACCACTCCTATCTGGTGGCACATTAGATTGCACGTGCAGTGCCCCAAATTGGAACTTGGAAGTAGGAGGACCGACCAAGCATCTTATCTCTGTGTGATTCCTGTTCTTGTAGGACAGTTAATGGGTCAGTCATGTTGCACAGCTCCTCAATGTGACAAACCTTCCTGGTTAGCTCGTCGTTCTCTTTTTCCCAGCTGCTGGATCAGATCAGAGATTGTGAGTAAAACCTGCTCCTGCAGCCGGGTGATCTCACTCAGCACTAGCTTCTCTAGGTCTTCCAGCTGTTTCCTGATGTCCCTAATCAGGGCAGTGAGTCTCTCTGTTACACCAGCTGCTTTCTCTTTCACCCCTCTCCTGTGCTTCTGCAGACTCTTGACTCTTTTCTCAGTCTCCTCTCTCTTTGTGGTCAGTTTCTGCAGAACATTTCTCAGTTTCTTTTTCTTCTTCTCAGAAGCCTCATTCAGCAGCTCAACCTGGTGTCCCCTGTGCTCCCCGGCCAGGGAGCAGGACACACAGATACAGGCAGCATCCTCAGTGCAGTAATATAATAGGAGCATCTTGTGGGTGGAGCATTTTCTGTTACCCCAGGAAGTGATTGCACGCGCAGTGACATCAGTGAGGACAAGGAACGGGACATGGCTAGCTTGGTATCCAATCTTGTGCAAATGGGGAGTTTGCGGTTGCGCAAATGTACTGTTTGCAGTTGTTTGCAGTGCATTAAATGGGGAGTTTGGTCTGTCACTGTGAAGCGGGCATAACCCTTACACTACCTGAACGATACAACATCATACCTGATGTTTTAAAGCACGTTATTCCAAAATTTAGGAATTTTAGGTGATTTATGCCCTTTAAAAACAGACTCTGCATCAACTATGTAATTTTCCATGGGAGTTTTGCCATGGATCCCCCTCCGGCATGCCACAGTCCAGGTGTTAGTCCTCTTGAAACAACTTTTCCATCACTTTTGTGGCCAGAAAGAGTCCCTGTGGGTTTTAAAATTCGCCTGCCTATTGAAGTCAATGACGGTTTGCCCAGTTCGCCCGTTTGTGAACTTTTGCGGAAGTTCGTGTTCGCTGTTTGCAAACGCAAACTTTTAGGTTCGCCACATCACTACTCCCTATTCCAATCAGTAAAACGAAATAGTTAACATACTTAAGAAACATACTCCATTATTACATAATGATCCCTTATTATCAAATTCAGTCATAAATTTTAAATTTGTTTCAAGAAAGCCGGAAACTTTGGGCTCTAAACTTGCTCCCAGCATGATACAAACAACACATTCCAACTCTATTACATGGCTACATGGCAACAGAAAGGCAACTTCAGGTGTCACAATTTCAATTGTAAAGCTTGTAAATCAATTATTATTGGCAACAACTTTTATTCCAACAGTACACTTAAAACATTTGAAATCCATTTCTATGCCACTTGCAGAACCAAATGGGTAGTTTATGTGCTTAACTGTAATCTTTGCAAACAGCAGTATGTAGGTCAAACCTCCCGAGAATTCAGAGATAGGGTCAGGGAGCACCTGAAAGATTTTGAAAATTTCAACAAAAATTCTGCAGTAGCTAAGCACTTCAACGGCCTGCACCTAACTGGTGTCCCCAGTTTTGGAGTGCAGATCATTGAAGTGGTACATAAGCCTACCAGAGGAGGAGACAGACATAAACTGCTCACCAAAAGGGAGCTCTTCTGGATTCTGAAGTTGGATACTAGATATCCCAAAGGTATTAATCTAGAATGGGATATTTCCTATTTCATAGATTAAAGCATTCCTTTCTCACATTTTTGTATTCCCCTTTCTTTTCATATTTTTTTCAAATGTCATTTTTCATACTATTTACATCTCAGATAAAGCAAATTTCATAGTTTATTAACTGATTATATTTTTTCTAAATATTTTTCCTGCGTTCATGATTGTAAATAGTTCAATATTGAAAAATAACATTAACCCACTTAACGCATATCTGTGTATGAACCATTACTATTATTTGTCCTAGATTTGCCAGTATGCCCGTTTGACTACCAGTATTAGAAACATATCGTCCTAGGCATATTGTTAATATTTAAAGCTATGGATTTGTTTTTTTACTTTGCAAATTAGGCACACTTAAAGACAAATCTTTTAGGCAACACAATAGGACATAAACATAAATACAGAATTAAATACACTCTCAACTTATATGTGTTTAACTGTTAGTATGCACGCAAAGATTTTTTTTACCTTAATTTTTATTGCATTGATTTTGTTTTATAATATCTTTAGGGTGCTGTCAGTGTTTTTTTTGGGTGGGGTACAATTACACTCTTTACTGGTTAGTGATTGGTTCCTTGCACCCTTAATTACACTGCTGGCACCCTCAGCTCTCATTCCTATGACTAAGCGCCACTAGGGGGCGCGAAACGCATCAGGATTGCTGTCCTTGTCTACCTGCAGTAATATGCAGTTTTTATCTTTACTCTAAATAAAGATTTTTTGCTTTTAAAATTTTGCCCCTGAGTGCTCAGAATTTCACTGGTTTTGCATAATTTACCTTCCCTTCAACTCTCAATACCAGCATTGCTTACGGTAGCGGTAAGCTGGAAAAACGTGCTCATGCACGATATCCCCATAGGAAACAATGGGGCTGAGCTGGCTGTAAAAAAATCTAACACCTGCAAAAAAGCAGCGTTCAGCTCCTAACGCAGACCCATTGTTTCCTATGGGGAAACACTCTCTAAGTCTGCACCTAACACTCTAACATGAACCCCGAGTCTAAACACCCCTAACCTTATACTTATTAACCCCTAATCTGCCACCCCCACTATCACTGATACCTGCATTATATTATTAACCCCTAATCTGCCTATCCGGACAACGCCATGAACCCCTAATCTCCTGCCCCTAACATCGCCGACACCTATATTTATTAACCCCTAATCTGCCCCCTCCAACATCGCTGCTACCTTACCTACACTTATTAACATACAAAGAGAGAAGCGCTCTACCAGGAACGAACAACAGCTCAGTGGCTTGTTCTATGGCGATTTACCACCCGGAAGCAGCCTCTTTTAGACCAGTGTGCTTTTCACAGAAGAAAACTTTCCTGAAGTATATCAGTCTGATCCCGCCAAGTAAGGTCAGTCCAGCCCCGAAATACCAGGCAATTCTCCTCTGAACAAGGAACATGACAACCCCAGACGATCGTTTCGGCCTCCTATGGGCCTTGTCAGTGAGGTGCAGCCACATTCCTCTAAGCACACTGGGCAAGGAGTCCACGTCTGGTTTCCCCCATCACCCATAAGGAGACTTCCCCAGGGTCATAATAATTTGCATACAAAGAGAGAAGCGCTCTACCAGGAACGAACAACAGCTCAGTGGCTTGTTCTATGGCGATTTACCACCCGGAAGCAGCCTCTTTTAGACCAGTGTGCTTTTCACAGAAGAAAACTTTCCTGAAGTATATCAGTCTGATCCCGCCAAGTAAGGTCAGTCCAGCCCCGAAATACCAGGCAATTCTCCTCTGAACAAGGATCATGACAACCCCAGACAATCGTTTCGGCCTCCTATGGGCCTCGTCAGTGAGGTGCAGCCACATTCCTCTAAGCACACTGGGCAAGGAGTCCACGTCTGGTTTCCCCCATCACCCATAGGGAGACTTCCCCAGGGTCATAATAATTTGCATACAAAGAGAGAAGCGCTCTACCAGGAACAAACAACAGCTCAGTGGCTTGTTCTATGGCGATTTACCACCCGGAAGCAGCCTCTTTTAGACCAGTGTGCTTTTCACAGAAGAAAACTTTCCTGAAGTATATCAGTCTGATCCCGCCAAGTAAGGTCAGTTCAGCCCCAAAATACCAGGCAATTCTCCTCTGAACAAGGAACATGACAACCCCAGACGATCGTTTCGGCCTCCTATGGGCCTCGTCAGTGAGGTGCAGCAACATTCCTCTAAGCACACTGGGCAAGGAGTCCACGTCTGGTTTCCCCCATCACCCATAGGGAGACTTCCCCAGGGTCATAATAATTTGCATACAAAGAGAGAAGCGCTCTACCAGGAACGAACAACAGCTCAGTGGCTTGTTCTATGGCGATTTACCACCCGGAAGCAGCCTCTTTTAGACCAGTGTGCTTTTCACAGAAGAAAACTTTCCTGAAGTATATCAGTCTGATCCCGCCAAGTAAGGTCAGTCCAGCCCAGAAATACCAGGCAATTCTCCTCTGAACAAGGAACATGACAACCCCAGACGATCGTTTCGGCCTCCTATGGGCCTCGTCAGTGAGGTGCAGCCACATTCCTCTAAGCACACTGGGCAAGGAGTCCACGTCTGGTTTCCCCCATCACCCATAGGGAGACTTCCCCAGGGTCATAATAATTTGCATACAAAGAGAGAAGCGCTCTACCAGGAACGAACAACAGCTCAGTGGCTTGTTCTATGGCAATTTACCACCCGGAAACACTTATTAACTACACTTATTAACCCCTAATCTGCTGACTGGACCTCGCCGCCACTATAATAAATGTATTAACCCCTAAACCGCTGCACTCCCACCTCGCAAACACTATAATAAATTTTATTAATCCCTAATCTGCCCTCCCTAACATTGCCGCCACCTACGTACAATTATTAACCCCTAATCTCCCGCCCGCAACGTCGCTGCTACTATAATAAAGTTATTAAACCCTAAACTTAAGTCTAACCCTAACCCTAACATCCCCCTAACTTAAATATAATTTAAATTAAAAGAAATAATATTCCTATAATTAAATAAATTATTCCTATTTAAAACTAAATACTTACCTATAAAATAAACCCTAATATAGCTACAATATAACTAATAATTACATTGTAGCTATTTTAGGATTTATATTTATTTTACAGGCAACTTTGTATTAATTTTAACTAGGTACAATAGCTATTAAATAGTTAATAACTATTTAATAGCTACCTAGTTAAAATAAGTACAAAATTACCTGTAAAAAAAATCCTAACCTAAGTTACAAATACGCCTAACACTACACTATCATTAAATTAATTAAATAAATTAACTACAATTAGCTAAACTAAAATACAATTATATAAACTAATCTATAATACAAAAAAAACCAAACACTAAATTACAAAAAATAAAAAATTACAAGAAGTTTAAACTAATTACACCTAATCTGAGCCCCCTAATAAAATAAAAAAGCCCCCCAAAATAAAAAAGGCCCTACCCTATTCTAAATTACAAAAGTAATAAGCTCTTTTACCAGCCCTTAAAAGGGCTTTTTGCGGGGCATTGCCCCAAAGTTAACAGCTCTTTTACCTGTAAAAAAAAATACAACCCCCCCAACTTTAAAACCCACTACCCACATACCCCTACTCTAACCCACCCAAACCCCCCTTAAAAAAACCTAACACTAATCCCCTTAAGATCTCCCTACCTTGAGTCGTCTTCACCCACCCGGGCCGAAATCCAAGGTGCGCAGAGAAGGTCCTTCATCCAGTAGAAGTCTTCATCCAGGCGGCGTCTTTAATCTGCATCCATCCGGAGCGGAGCGGAGCCATCTTCAAAGGAGCCGACGCGGAGCCGATGCGGAGCCATCCTCTTCAACCGACGACTGAACGACGAATGAAGGTTCCTTTAAGGGACGTCATCCAAGATGGTGTCCCTTCAATTCCGATTGGCTGTTAGGATTAATCGGAATTAAGGTAGGAAAAATCTGATTGGCTGATTCAATCAGCCAATCAGATTGAAGTTCAATCCGATTGGCTGATGCAATCAGCCAATCGTATTGAGCTCGTATTCTATTGGCTGATTGGAACAGCCAATAGAATGCGAGCTCAATACGAATCAGATTTTTCCTACCTTAATTCCGATTGGCTGATAGAATCCTATCAGCCAATCGGAATTGAAGGGACGCCATCTTGGATGACGTCCCTTAAGGAACCTTCATTCATCATTCAGTCGTCGGTTGAAGAGGATGGCTCCGCGTTGGCTCCTTTGAAGATGGCTCCGCTCCACTCCGGATGGATGAAGATTGAAGACGCCGCCTGGATGAAGACTTCTACTGGATGAAGGACCTTCTCTGCGCACCTTGGATGAAGATTTCGGCCCGGTTGGGTGAAGACGACTCAAGGTAGGGAGATCTTCAGGGGGTTAGCGTTAGGATTTTTTAAGGGGGGTTTGGGTGGGTTAGAGTAGGGGTATGTGGGTGGTGGGTTTTAATGTTGGGGGGTTATATTTTTTTTTACAGGTAAAAGAGCTGATTACTTTGGGTCATTTAGAATAGGGTAGGGCATTTTTTTTATTTTGGGGGGCTTTTTTATTTTATTAGGGGTCTTAGATTAGGTGTAATTAGTTTAAACTTCTTGTAATTTTTTTATATTTTTTGTAATTTAGTGGGGTTTTTTTGTATTATAGATTAGTTTATTTAATTGTATTTTAGTTAAGCTAATTGTAGTTTTATTTAATTAATTAATTTAATGATAGTATAGTGTTAGGTGTATTTGTAACTTAGGTAAGGATTTTTTTACAGGTAATTTTGTACTTATTTTAACTAGGTAGCTATTAAATAGTTATTAAATATTTAATAGCTATTGTACCTAGTTAAAATAAATACAAAGTTGCCTGTAAAATAAATATAAATCCTAAAATAGCTACAATGTAATTATTAGTTATATTGTAGCTATATTAGGGTTTATTTTATAGGTAGGTATTTAGTTTTAAATAGGAATAATTTATTTAATTATAGGAATATTATTTTATTTTATTTAAATTATATTTAACTTAGGGGGTGTTAGGGTTAGGGTTAGACTTAGGTTTAGGGGTTAATAACTTTATTATAGTAGCAGCGACGTTGGGGTGGGAGATTAGGGGTTAATAATTGTTGGTAGGTGGCGGCGATGTTAGGGAGGGCAGATTAGGGGTTAATAAAATTTATTATAGTGTTTGTGAGGCAGGAGTGCAGCAGTTTAGTGGTTAATACATTTATTATAGTGGTGGCGAGGTCCGTTCGGCAGATTAGGGGTTAATAAGTGTAGGTAAGGTAGCGGCGACATTGGGGGGGATAGAATAGGGGGGTAATAAATATAATATATGTGTCAGCGATGTTAGGGGCAGCAGATTAGGGGTTCATAGCTATAATGTAGGTTGCGGCGGCGTCCGGTCGGCAGATTAGGGGTTAAAAAATTGTATTAGAGGGTTGGCGATGTGGGGGTGGCTCGGTTTAGGGGTACATAGGTAGTTTATGGGTGTTAGTGTACTTTGTAGCACAGTAGTTAGGAGCTTTATATTCCGGCGTTAGCCCATAAAGCTCTTAACTACTGACTTTTTTTGGCGGTAGGAGTCTTGTCGGTAGAGGCTCTACCGCTCAGTTCTTCCAAGACTCCAAATACCAGCATATCCATTGAAAAGATAGGATATGCAATTGACGTAAGGGGATCTGAGGTAGCCTGGAGTCGCGGAAACGAAGTGAGTGGTAGACCCTTTCCTGGCTGACTCTAAATACCAGCGGGCGGTAAAAAGCAGCGTTAGGACCCCTTAACGCTGCTTTTGACGGCTAATGCCAACTCATCAATTTTTAGCAAAAAAATCACCAGTATCTCTGATGTAAGAAGTGGATTGCATGACAAAAGGCCTAAGAACTTTATCTAGGTACACTGAAATACTAGTGAAAACAGTCAGTCCCTGCCACTTTTGGGTGACCTGGTGGTTTTGAAAGGTTTTTATGGACTTTAGACAGGGTATAAAAAACTGGAATAGTGTATTCATCTTTTATAAGGAATCTCCTTGTTTCCAAATATATTATTCCATGCCTGAAGCCCTTATCCACAGTATTCAAAATGGTTTCCAAGATTTTTTTTGATGGGTCAGAAGTCAACTTTTCATATATTGTGGTGTCTGATAGCTGAGATATAATCTCCTTAACATAGTAATCTTTACTTAATACCACAGCTGTTCCACCCTTATCGGCCTGCTTTAAAATTATATCTTTATCTGTTTTTAAGGTAGTTAAGGCCTGGGATTCCTGTTTATTGAAATTGAAATGTCCTTTTCGCCTGTTGTTCATTTGCACAGTTTTATTCTGTTCCTTTAAATTTTTAACATCACCTTTAACTAAGGTGATGAATGTTTCAATACTGTGATTATGAACAGCAGGAGTAAATTTGGATAACATTTTTGTCTAATACATTAATTTTATCACAATTAGAAAAAAAATATTTTAGCTTAAGGCTTCTAAAGAATTTATGCAATCTTTTTCAAGTTTAAACCAGTCCCCTAGTGAGTCTCTGCAAAAGGAAAACATTTCAATCAGTACCTCCTCTTGTGCTTTGTTAAGGTCAGTCCCATATATGTTAATTAAACATGGCGGCTGCCGCAACGAGTTATTCTCCTCAGCAGTGATGTATTGCCCATTCTGGCTCCTTGTTGGTTGGTGTTTCCTCCCCCATCTATGACCTTAATGTCGGATTCCCCCAATGAAGAATCAGAGGTGGCCTCCAAATTACTTTCCCATCCTGGTGTTCTCTGAAATCTGCATCACGCAGAACCGGAAGTGCCTCTTTGTTCCTTTCCAGTTGGGTCCCTTGTCCAGCGGTAAACAGTTCCCGATTGGTAGTCTTGCTCATCTCTCAAGAATTTGGTTCCTTTTTTTTTTCCATTTCTTTGTGAAGTTCATTGATTTTATTGTTGACCTCACTGAGCTGTTTTTCTATATCCATTGTTTTGCTTGATTCTTTTAATGAAGTCCCCAGCTGTTTGATCTCCTTTCGCTGGGTATCAACTGCCTTTTGCAGATATTCAACTGTGAGCACTATTATATCTAGGGAGCACTTATTTAATATTTGTTCGAATTGTGAACAATATTCCTTGTTGTTTGCTATTAATGTTGGTCTAGTGCTCATCCTCAGCCCCCATGGAATTCTCTTCACCCTATGGTATTCAGCTAGGGTGGATGCATGCAGCTCATAGGACATAGGATAAAGTTCTTAGGGTTTTTTGTCATGCAATCCTTTTCCTACATCAGAGATACTGGTGATTTTTTGCTAAAAATTGATAAGTTATCAGGGGATTATGAAAAATGCATCCTTGACAGTCTTGATATTGTTAGTCTATATACATCAATTATCCACACAAGTGGGATATATGTCATTAAAGGTGTCCTGGCAGCTAGTAAAATGTTTACATTGCAAGAACAACAGTTCCTTACTGAATTATTGGAAATCATTTTATGTTGCAATTATTTTCTGTTTCAGGATACTTTCTATGAACAACAACAAGGGACAGCTATGGGGTCCAATGTTGCCCCTAAATATGCCAACATATATATGAATTGGTATGAAGAACACTTAGTATTTGAAAATGAATTGTTCCATCCATATGGCACCAACTGGTGGTGCAATATAGATGACATCTTTGGCATGTGGTGGGGTGACATTGGATCCCTACAAGAATTTGTACATGCCCTCAATCTTAACTCTAGATACATTAAGTTTACACTTTCATGGAGTGAGGAAAGTGTTTTAATTTTTTGGACACAAAGGTGTATAAACACAACGGATAATTATTAACAGATCTTTTTTCGCAAAGAAACAGACTGCAACACTTTGTTGCATTATACCAGTGCCTATCCTCCTCCATTAAAAAAAATCTTTACCAAGAGTCAATTGTTGCGAGTTAAAAGAATTGTCAAAGATGATACCTTAGTAGAGACTAGACTGACTGAGGAAGGCATACGCTTTCTAGAAAGGGGTTACCCTGCAGAATTGATTAAAGAAAACTTAGAAGAAGTGAATAGGATTCCACGCAAAAAAGCACTTGAGCTTACTAAACAAAAGGACAGGGATGAAAGAATGGTTTTTGTCTCAGAATTTTGCAATAGATAACCTGCCAAATGTTTTTATATATTTGTGTATGTTTTAATATAATAGTAAAATTACTCTCCTTCCAGCAGAGGGAGCTTTAATGACCTAAGAGTAAAGCAGAGAAGGAAGAGTTAAAGAGGAGGAGTTAGTCCACCTAGTTATGGTATTTAAAGGTGTTATTTTTCACATGTATATTTGACATGACTAAGGGTACGAAACGTACCTGTAATAAAAAGGAAGATTTTTGCATACTTCAGGTGGTGCTGCCTATTCATTGGATTGTGTATCTATTGCTTCAGGTTTTTGAAGTAACCTGCTGGCATGCACACCTGTCTACTCTTTGAGCTGGATTTCACTGGACATTGCCTATTGTCATTTAGTGTGAAGTATTCCTCTATTACTTTTAAGGTTGATGCTAAAGAGGGACCCGAAATGAGGCAAAGCATAAGTCTCCAGGAGGGGGGTTTGGAGACAATGTCGTGATCTAACCAGAGGCAAGTTGATATTTGAGAGCGTGATAAGTTATCGAGTAGGGTCGAGTAGCATAGTAAGTAATCGATCCGAGAGTAGGACAGGTGTGGTTTTGAGAAAAAGGTAAAGTCCTTCTCTGTAGGACCAAGACATCTCCAAGAATCATAGAGATTGTATTGGTACATGAGGGAATGGAAGGCATGGGCTTGGGTGATTATTCCTCTGTCAGGGGATTTTTGAGAGGGGTTGCTTTTATCTAGGGTTGGGTCCCAGATTAGGTTAAAGTCGCCCCCGATAAGAAGGGTGGCTCTGCGGACTTGTTCAATTAGTGGAAGGAGTTTTCTTAACCCCTTAACGACCGAGGACGTGCAGGGTACGTCCTCAGAAAAAAGGCAGTTAACGCCTGAGGACGTACCCTGCACGTCCTCGGTGTGGAAAGCAGCTGGAAGCGATCCTGCTCGCTTCCAGCTGCTTTCCGGTTATTGCAGTGATGCCTCGATATGGAGGCATCCTGCAATAACCTTTTACGGCCATCCGATGCAGAGAGAGCCACTCTGTGGCCCTCTCTGCACCGGACATCGATGGCCAGTATCGTTGGTGGGTGGGAGCCGGTGTGGGAGGTGGGTGGCGGCCATCGATGGCCCTGGTCATGTGGAGCGGGGCGGGATCGTGGGCGGGTAAGTCCGGGGGAGCGCGCGGGAGCGTGCACGTGCACGAGGGGGCGGGCGCGTGCACGGGGAGGGAGCGGGTGGGAACCGCTACACTACAGAAAAAATGTGGGACATTTAATGTTAAAAAAAAAACCCTTAGGTGTGATTTAGGTGGTGGGGGTTGGTCCGTGGGCGGGGGGGGGGATTGAGCTACACAACAGAAAAAAAATAAAAAAATAAAAAAAAATAAACATTTGATTGTTCAAACTGGGTACTGGCAGACAGCTGCCAGTACCCAAGATGGCCCCCAATTAGGCTGAGAGGGAGGCTTAGAGAGCTGTTTTGGCGGGGATCAGGGAGGTTGGGGGTTAAGGGGGGATCCTAAACACAGCATATGTAAATATGCTTTTTTTTTTCTTAAAAAAAAACTCATTTTAGTACTGGCAGACTTTCTGCCAGTAATTAAGATGGTGGGGACAATTGTGGGGTGGGGGAGAGAAGGGAGCTGTTTGGGAGGGATCAGGGGGTGGGATGTGTCAGGTGGGAGGCTGATCTCTACACTAAAGCTAAAATTAACCCTGCAAGCTCCCTACAAACTACCTAATTAACCCCTTCACTGCTAGCCATAATACACATGTGATGCGCAGCAGCATTTAGCGACTTTCTAATTACCAAAAATCAACGCCAAAGTCATATATGTCTGCTATTTCTGAACAAAGGGCATCCCAGAGAAGCATTTACAACCATTTGTGCCATAATTGCACAAGCTGTTTGTAAATAATTTCAGTGAGAAACCTAAAATTGTGAAAAAATTAACGTTTTTTTTACTTTGATCGCATTTGGCGGTGCAATGGTGGCATGAAATATACCAAAATGGGCCTAGATCAATACTTGGGGTTGTCTACTACACTACACTAAAGCTAAAATTAACCCTAGAAGCTCCCTACATGCTCCCTAATTAACCCCTTCACTGCTGGGCATAATACACGTATTGTGCGCAGTGGCATTTAGCAGCCTTCTAATTACCAAAAAGCAAAGCCAAAGCCATATATGTCTGCTATTTCTGAACAAAGGGGATCCCAGAGAAGCATTTACAACCATTTGTGCTCTAATTGCATAAGTTGTTTGTAAATAATTTCAGTGAGAAACCTAAAGTTTGTGAAAAAAATTGTGAAAAAGTGAACAATTTTTTTTATTTGATCGCATTTGGCGGTGAAATAGTGGCATGAAATATACCAAAATGGGCCTAGATCAATACTTTGGGATGTCTTTGAAAAAAAAATATATACATGTCAATGGATATTCAGGGATTCCTGAAAGATATTAGTGTCCCAATGTAACTAGCGCTAATTTTGAAAAAAAGTGGTTTGGAAATAGCAAAGTGCTACTTGTATTTATGGCCCTATAACTTGCAAAAAAAGCAAAGAAGATGTAAACATTGGGTATTTCTAAACTCAGGACAAAATGTAGAAACTATTTAGCATGGGTGTTTTTTAGTGGTTGTAGATGTGTAACAGATTTTGGGGGTCAAAGTTAGAAAAAGTGTGTTTGTTTCCATTTTTTCCTCATATTTTATAATGTTTTTTATAGTAAATTATAAGATATGATGAAAATAATGGTATATTTTGAAAGTCCATTTAATGGCGAGAAAAACGGTATATAATATGTGTGGGTACAGTAAATGAGTAAGAGGAAAATTACAGCTAAACACAAACACCGCAAAAATGTAAAAATAGCCTTGGTCCCAAACGGACAGAAAATGGAAAAGTGCTGCGGTCATTAAGGGGTTAAAAAAGTGTGTATTGGATATTGTCCAGCTGACATACCATGACCAAGATTCTGCCCTGCGGGTCCCTCTCAAGGAATTGGATAACGCAGGAGATGGATTTGTGTACCAGGATTGTGACTCCTCTTTTCTTGGCTTGGGGGATGCCAATTGGCATATTGGGTATAATTTGGAGTTTTGGAGATAGGTAGAACCATGGGGTCAGTGGGTTTCCTGGATAAAGGCACGTTTTACATTGTTTTTCTCTTGCAAGGTGTATCCAGTCCATGGATTCATCCTTTACTTGTGGGATATTCTCCTTCCCTACAGGAAGTGGCAAAGAGAGCACACAGCAGAGCTGTCCATATAGCTCCCCCTCTAGCTCCAACCCCAGTTATTCTCTTTGCCGGCTCTAAGCACTAGGGTCTCTCTCAGGAGGGTAAAGTGAATGAGGTGTTAGAATTGTAGTTTTTATTATCTTCAATCAAAAGTTTGTTATTTTAAATGGTACCGGTTTGTACTATTTACTCTCTAGCAGAAAAGTGATGAAGATCTACTGAGAGGAAAATGATTTTAGCATGTTGTAACTAAAATCCACTGGTGTTCCCACACAGGACTGAAGAGTACCAGAAAACTTCAGTTAGGGGGAACAGTTTGCAGGGTGAACTGCAATAAGGTATGTTCAGTCATTTATTTCTAGACAAGACTGAGATAATGCTAGAAGAGACTGACAATATCCCCATGAGGGGAGGGTAAGCTATGTTCACAGACTTAGTAAGGAATTGAATGCTTACATAACAGGACTAATTATGCTGGTTGACACTTATTCAGGGCAAACCATGGTTTAGCTAAGGAAAATATCGTTTGCAAGACACTTTGAAAGCCCTTTTGGGTTCTTTCTGTGGTTATTACCCACATGGCTATTTTTTATTCACTTAGGAGTGATTTCTTAGGCCTCACAGCTCCGGAATAGAGTGGGAGGAGCCTAATTTCGTGCCTCAGATGCGCACTTAGAATTGCAGAGAAGTTCATGCTGCTTAACATGGAGGGTCCTGCTGCTGTTTGAGGGCCTTAAAGAAGCTATATTCCCCCAAATATGATCCCTAAGGGCAGGTAGGGCCACAGCAAGGCTGTGGCAAGGTGCTGTAGTAATTTTAACCGGGTGTTGGCTTTAGGCTGCTCTGGTTTGGGCATTAAGGGGTTAATCATTTTGCAACTTGTGGTGCAATCTTATTAAGGCTTTAGGTACATACTGTGAAAATTTCAAAAGGATTGCTGCATTTTTCACTGTTTTGTAAAATTGTGTGCTCTTTTTATCTCTTAAAGGCACAGTAACGTTTTTTCAAATTGTGTTTTTTATTGGATTAAAGTGATTTCCAAGCCTGCTTGTGTATACTACTAGTCTGTTAAGCATGTTTGACACTAAGGAAAATCCTTGTTCAATGTGTTTAGAAGCCATGGTGGATCCCCCTCTCAGAATCTGTCCCACCATGGACACTGCCAATGAGGCAGGATCTTCTAATACAGGGTCCGTTCAAGCATCCAAATCTAGTTTCTCTACGTCTGACTGCTTGGAGATTGAATGCTTAATTCTATCAAAGCGTGGTTTCTCTGAGTCAGTTATAGATACTCTGATTCAGGCTAGAAAGCCTGTCACCAGAAAAATCTACCATAAGATATGGCGGAAATATCTGGGTTGGTGTGAATCCAAGGGTTACTCATGGAGTAAGGTTAGGATTCCCAGGATATTGTATTTCCTCCAAGAAGGATTGGAGAAAGGATTGTCAGCTAGTTCCTTAAAGGGACAGATATCTGCTCTGTCTATCCTTTTACACAAGCGTCTGGCAGAGGTACCAGACGTTCAAGCGTTTGCTCAGGCTTTAGTCAGAATCAAGCCTGTCTATAAACCTGTGGCTCCACCATGGAGTCTAAATCTAGTTCTTTCAGTTCTTCAAGGGGTTCCATTTGAACCTTTACATTCCATAGATATTAAGTTGTTATCTTGGAAAGTTTTGTTTTTGGTAGCTATCTCTTCTGCTCGAAGAGTTTCAGAATTATCTGCCTTACAGTGTGATTCACCTTACCTGGTGTTCCACGCAGATAAGGTAGTTTTGCGTACCAAGCCTGGTTTTCTTCCTAAAGTTGTTTCTAACAAGAATATTAACCAGGAAATAGTGGTTCCTTCTCTGTGTCCTAATCCTTCTTCGAAGAAGGAAGGTCTGTTACACAATCTTGATGTAGTTCATGCTTTAAAGTTCTATTTACAAGCATCTAAGGATTTCAGACAAACATCCTCCTTGTTTGTTATCTATTCTGGTAAGAGGAGAGGTCAGAAAGCGACTGCTACCTCTCTTTTCTTTTGGCTGAAAAGCATCATCCGTTTGGCCTATGAGACTGATGGCAAGCAGCCTCCTGAAACAATTACTGCTCATTCTACTAGAGCAGTGGCTTCCACATGGGCTTTAAAAAATGAGGCTTCTGTTGAACAGATTTGTAAGGCAGTGACTTGGTCTTCATTGCATACTTTTTCCAAATTTTCCAAATTCGATACTTTTGCTTCTACGGAGGCTATTTTTGGTGGAAAGGTTTTGCAAGCAGTGGTGCCTTCCGTTTAAGGTACCTGTCTTGTTCCCTCCCTTCATCCGTGTCCTAAAGCTTTGGTATTGGTATCCAACAAGTAAAGGATGGATCCGTGGACTGGATACACCTTGCAAGAGAAAACAGAATTCATGCTTACCTGATAAATTACTTTCTCTTGCGGTGTATCGAAGTCCACGGCCCGCCCTGGCATTTAAGTCAGGTAAAATTTTTTGTTTAAACTACAGTCACCACTGCACCCTATGGTTTCTCCTTTTTCTTCCTAACCTTTGGTCGAATGACTGGGGGGTGGAGCTAGAGGGAGAGCTATAGGGACAGCTCTGCTGTGTGCTCTCTTTGCCACTTCCTGTAGGGAATGAGAATATCCCACAAGTAAAGGATGAATCCGTGGACTGGATACACCGCTAGAGAAAGTAATTTATCAGGTAAGCATAAATTCTGTTTTTTGCATATATCTGAGTAAGAGGCTCCATTTAGTGGGGGAATTTAATCCTTGGGTGTTGAGAGACAGCGAAGAGAGGGAGAGAAGGAATGGGTGAGGAGGGGGTTTGGGGGTTTAGCCCTTCCGGTTAAGGTGTTTAGAGGGTTAACATGAGTGTTTGGACTTAGTAGGCCAGAATAAGGTCTGTAATAAAGGAATACACAGTCAAAAGATGCTCTAGTCTTTGTTGATGAGTAAAGCAGATAAGGTTTTGTTTGGGGGGGGGGAGTATGCCTGAGGGAGGTGATGTAGGCTTGATCCCATCAATTCAGTTCACAAGCAATGTGTACAAACAATAACATAACATTTTAATAGTGAGTATCAATTATATAAATTACAGAATAATAATACAGTAACTAGGAACAGTTTAAATGTTGGAAATTACACCTCTTCTAGTTGAGGCAATTAACTGATGAGGGTTAGGGGGAGGGAGGATGGGAGAAGGATAGAGGGGAGGGGGTAGGAGGGGATAGGAGACGGGGGAGAAGGTTAGTTACGGGTGGGTAGGATCAGTGGGGTAGGAATATGGTGGTTGTCAGGTATTATCAGAGGGAATTACACATAAGTTGGTTCATAATTTAAAGTCATAATATAGATTAAGAAAAAAAGGAAAAAAAAGAAAGACAAATAATGATAATTATGCGTCATAGAAGAGGTGTGCAGAGTCCAATCAAGATGTCTGTAGGCTGAAGCTAGATCTTGTGGTTATGGTTGTGTGAGAGTCCCAGACAATTAAACTTCAGGAGGTAGGTCATTCAACTTCTTGTGCGGAGGATAATGATGTTTTGTGGTTCGACTGATGGGATCTTGGTTGTTTCACCATTGGGACTAGTTATTGCCATGAGGGGGCTTCAGCCCAAAGAGGTGTAAATGATTCTTTGTTGGGAGGGGTGGGGGCTGTCTGTGTAGGAAGAAGATCCCATTTGGTGAGTAGATATCTAGCCTGATCAGTCATGGGGCAATAAATTGGAGGTCATCTTTTGAAATTAACAATCTAACAGGGAACCCCCAGCGATACTTGATACCCTTGCTCATTAGGATTCTGGTGTATAATTAGTAGGCTTTCCGAAGTTGGAGAGTGTGTGGGGAAAGATCAGGGAAGACTTGTACAGAGTCAAATTTGCTGGAGTGAAGAGTCCCTGAGTTAATGGCCTCAGAAGTCTTTCTCAGAATGTGAAAAAATGTAGTCTAGCCACAATATCTCTTGGTTCATCATCTGCAAGAGATTTTGGTCTATTTGCTCAGTGAACTCTGTCTCTAAGGGATTCTGGTTCTTTTAAATGGCCCAGAGCCAAGGTAAAAAGGTTTTGGAGATAAGTTTGTAGATCCTTCTGTGAAACTGTTTTTGGAACACCTCTTAGCCTGATGTTATTGTTCCTGAAGCGGTCCTCCAAGTTGGCAAGTTTTGTTTCCAGTGATGAAATCTGTTCATAAAAGGATTGTAAATAGGAGACCAAATTAGAGTGGTCCACTGTGAGATCTTCTTGTTTTCGCTCTAGTATGTCTGTGCGTTCATCTATGGAGGCAATGTCCCTTTTTTAGATCAGAGCAGGATTTATTGAAGTGCTTGCAGAGAGAGTCATAGTGGGTGGCTAAGACTGCTTTAATTGTATCCACAAGATTGTTGTTTGCACCTGTCAGTTCCATGATGTTCAAAGGAATAGCAAAGGTAAGTTGTAGGTGCTCAGGAGTCAGGATCCATTTCTGGAGGACAGTCTGAGAGTTCGTCTTCTGATGTACCTCCGATGGTGGGTTGAGAGTGTTGGAAGTGGTCCCTCACTGTCCTCCTAGGGGTGGGGCAGCCTTTTAGTTTTTTCATAAGAGGTTTAAACGGACAGTCTACACCAGAATTTTTATTGTTTTAAAAGATAGATAATCCCTTTACAGGTGGCCCTCGTTTTACAACGGTTCAATTTACACCGTTTCAGAATAACAACCTTTTTTTCCAGTCATGTGACTGCTATTGAAAAGCATTGAGAAGCAGTGTATTTATTAAAATAGCCAGTAGGTGGAGCTATCTGCTTATGTTGCAGCAAAGCCAAGCAAGCTGAAATTAATCAGTTCAACCAGATCTGAGCTATCGAGCAGATTTCAAAGGAACAAGATCTTCCTGACTATAAATCAGTCCAGATTGAAATGCATAGAAAGAACTGTTTGCAGAAAAATGCAAGTGAAGGCTGCATTGTGTGATAATTTTTTAAGGTTTATAATGCTGTTTAGCAAATGTTTTTGTTCATTTAACTTAGTTTAATTATATATTCTGTGTTGTGTGATTATTTTATTAGGTTTATAATGCTGTTTAGCATTTAAAGTCTTCATTTCAAAGCTTTAAAAATAATGTATTAGGTGTTACTTATGATAATTTTGAGAGGGGCCTGGAACCTAACTCCCTCACTTCCCATTGACTTACATTATAAACTGGGTTTCAATTTACAACGGTTTCGATTTACAACCATTCCTTCTGGAACCTAACCCCGGCGTAAACTGAGGGCTACCTGTATTACCCATTCCCCTGTTTTGCATAACCAACACAGTTATAATAATATACTTTTAACCTCTGTGATTATCTTGTATCTAAGCCTCTGCAAACTGCCCCTTTTTTCAGTTCTTTTGACAGACTTGCAGTCTAGCCAATCAGTGCCTGCTCCCAGATAACTTCTCGTGCACGAGCACAGTGTTATCTATATGAAATACGTGAACTAACACCCTCTAGTGGTGAAAAACTGTTAAAATGCAATCTGAAAGAGGTGGGCTTCAAGGTCTAAGAAATTAGCATATGCACCTCCTAGTTTAAGCTTTCAACTAAGAATACCAATAGAACAAAGCAAAATTTGTGATAAAAGTAAATTGGAAAATTGTTTAAAATGACATGCTCTAACTGAATCATGAAAGTTTATTTTGGCCTATACTGTCCCTTTAAGTAATTGTAAATATTTTTTTTTACGTTTTTCTGCACTTTTTAGGAACATTTAGGTGGACTGGGAACTAGTGATGTCGCAAATAGTTCGCCAGAGAACAGTTCCCGGCGACCATAGCTTGTTCGCGTTCGCAGCGGCGGGCGAACAATCCATATGCGATGTTCGACCCGTCCCCTATTTGTCATCATTGAGTAAACTTTAATCATGTATCTCACAGTCTGCAGACACATTACAGCAAATCAGCAGCAGACACTCCCTCCCAGACCCTCCCTGCTTCTTGGCAGCAACCATTTTAGATTAATTCTGATCCTGCATTCTTAGTGAGAGGAGGGATAGTGCTGCTGCTGCTGATTTTATAGGGAAATTGATAGCTAGGCTAGTGTATTCAGTGTCCACTACAGCTCTGAAGGACTCATCTGATCTCTGCTGTAAGGACAGCACCCCAAAAAGCCCTTTTTAGGGCTACATCAGTGGGGTTTTTTTTGTTTTTTTTTCTTTGTAATCTAATAGCAGTTGCCTGCCTGGCACTGCCAGCCTGTGTGTCAGGCTCACAGCTTATACTGTGCCTACTTGCTCAGTGCCACCAGTCATATCTGGTTGACATTAGTGTAAATTTAAAAAAAAAACTTTTACATTAGTCTGCAAGTGTAATCTAATTGCAGTTGCCTGCCTGTCAGTTTGTGTGCCAGGCCCACTTCCCAACTAGTGCCACCAATCATATTTGTTATAACAGTAGTTTAAATATTTTTAAAAAAAAATTTTTTGATTGCGAGACATCAGTCTGCTAGTGTAATCTTATTGCATTTGCCTGCCTGGCAGCGTGTGTGCCAGGCCCACTTGCAAAGTTAGTGGCACCACTCATATTTGTTGTAACAGTAGTGTAAATATTTAAAAAAAAAAGTTTTTTGACTGTGAAACATCAGTCTGCTAG
The DNA here is from genome assembly GCF_027579735.1 of Bombina bombina. Taxonomy (NCBI): domain Eukaryota; kingdom Metazoa; phylum Chordata; class Amphibia; order Anura; family Bombinatoridae; genus Bombina; species Bombina bombina. The sequence continues at coordinate 839,679,210 of NC_069501.1, forward strand.
TGTAATCTAATTGCAGTTGCCTGCCTGCCAGCGTGTGTGCCAGGCCCACTTGCCGACTAGTGCCATCAATCATATTTGTTATAACAGTAATTTAAATATTTAAAAAAAAAAATTTTTTGACTGTGAGACATCAGTCTGTTAGTGTAATCTAATTGCAGTTGCCTGCCTGCCAGCGTGTGTGCCAGGCCCACTTGCCAACTAGTGCCACCAATCATATTTGTTATAACAGTAGTGTAAATATTTAAAATAAAAACTTTTTTGACTGTGAAACATCAGTCTGCTAGTGTAATCTAATTGCAGTTGCCTGCCTGCCAGCGTGTGTGCCAGGCCCACTTGCCAACTAGTGCCACCAATCATATTTATTATAACAGTAGTGTAAATATTTAAAAAAAAACTTTTTTGACTTTGAAACATGTCTGCTAGTGTAATCTAATTTGAGTTGCCAGGGCAGTCTGCCACTGCCAGCCTGTGTGTCAGGCTCACAGCATATACTGTGCCTACTTCCTCAGTGCCACCACTCATATCTGCTGTAACATTAGTGTTATTTTTTTTAAAAAAAACTTTTACATCCGTCTGCTAGTGTAATCTAATTTCAGTTGCATGCCTGCCTGCCAGCGTGTGTGTGAGGCCCACTTGGCACCCCCCTTGCCCGGCGTCTGACAGCTGGCTTGTCTGAACTCTTAGCCCGCCAGCTTTTACCATACAAGCTGGTGGAGTCTGAGGCGTTCAAAAAATTTGTATCTACTGGGACACCGCAGTGGAAGGTACCCGGCCAAAATTTCTTTTCACAAAAGGCAATCCCCAACCTGTACTCAATTGTGCGAAAGGAAGTAATGGCATGTCTGGCACACAGCATTGGGGCAAGGGTCCATCTGACCACTGATAGCTGTTCTGCAAAGCATGGTCAGGGCCGGTATATCACCTACACTGCGCTTTGGGTAAACCTGCTGATGGCTGACAAGCATGGAATGCGTGGCTCTGCAGAGGAGTTGGTGACACCGCCACGACTTGCAGGCAGGCCTGCTGCTACCTCCTCTACTCCTCCTACTCCATCCTCTTCCATAACCTCTTCCTCAGCTGAGTCCTCTTCTGCTGATGCGTCTTGCTCCACATCAACGGCACCCCCCCAGCTCCCCAGGTAATATTCAACATCCCGGATACGGCAGTGTCACACCGTCTTGGGGTTGACTTGCCTGAAAGCAGAGAGTCACACTGCATCAGCACTCCTGTCCGCCCTGAAGGCACAGGTGGATCAGTGGCTGACTCCGCACCAACTGGAGATTGGCAAAGTTGTTTCTGACAATGGAAGTATTTTGGTGGCGGCATTGAAATTGGGCAAGTTGACACATGTGCCATGCATGGCACATGTGTGTAATCTGATTGTACAACGCTTTGTGCATAAGTACCCAGGCTTACAGGACGTCCTGAAGCAGGCCAGGAAGGTGTGTGGCCATTTCAGGCATTCCTACACGGCCATGGCGCACTTGTAAGATATCCAGTGGTGAAACAACCTGCCAGTGAGGCGCTTGATTTGCGACAGCCCGACACGTTGGAATTCAACACTCCTAATGTTCGACGCCTGCTCCAACAAGAAAAAGCTGTTAACGAGTATTTGTATGACCGGGGTGCTAGGACAGGCTCTGGGGAGCTGGGGATTTTTTTGCCACGTTACTGGACGCTCATGCGCAATGCTTGTAGGCTCATGCGTCCTTTTGAGGAGGTGACAAACCTAGTCAGTCACACCGAAGGCACCTTCAGCGACATCATACCATTTGTTTTCTTCCTGGAGCATGCCCTGCAAAGAGTGCTGGATCAGGCCGTAGATGAGCGTGAAGAGGAAGAGTTGTGGTCTCCATCACCACCAGAAACAGCCTTATCAGCATCACTTGTGAGACCAGCGGCAACACAGGAAGAAGATAGTGAGTAAGAGGTGTCAGAGGAGGAATGTGGCTTTGAGGAGGAGGAGGAAGACCAAGCACAACAGGCATCCCAGGGTGCTTGTTGTTGTCACCTATCTGGTACCCGTGGTGTTGTACGTGGCTGGGGCGAAGAAGATACCTTCAGTGACATCAGTGAGGACGAGGAATGGGACCTGAGTAGCTCGGCATCCAACCTTGTGCAAATGGGGTCTTTCATGCTGTTGTGCCTGTTGCGGGACACTCGTATAAAAAAGCTGAAGGAGAACGAACTGTACTGGGTGTCCACGCTACTAGACCCCTGGTATAAGCATAAAGTGAATGAAATGTTACCAAATTCCCGCAAGTCGCAAAGGATGGAGTAGTTAAAAAATAAATTAAAAAGTATGCTTTACACAGCGTATAAGGGTGATGTCACAGCACAACAGGAATCTAACAGGGGAAGATATGAAAGTAATACTCCTCCTCCCACAACCTCGCCGACAAGGACAGGATGCTTTCCAGATGTATTGTTGATGGAGGACATGCAGACCTTTTTAACTCCTATGCATCGCCACAGCCCTTCGGGATCCAGCCTCAGAGAAAGACTCAACCGACAGGTAGCAGACTACCTCGCATTAACTGCAGATCTTAACACTCTGAGGAGCGATGAACCCCTTGACTACTGGGTGTGCAGGCTTGACCTGTGGCCTGAGCTATCCCAATTTGCAATCGAACTTCTGGCCTGCCCCGTTTCAAGTGTCCTGTCATAGAGGACCTTCAGTGCAGCAGGAGGTATTGTCACTGAGAAGAGAAGTCGCCTAGGTCAAAAAAGTCTTGATTATCTCACCTTTATTAAAATGAATGAGGGATGGATCCCAAAGGGACTGGCATTGGGCAATACATTTGAGTAAAACAGGCCTGATGAGATGAGCTGCTTTTGTTTCATGAATTCCTGTTTTGTTGTTGGATCCCTGGCATCTGAACTCGGCTTGCTGATTGACCATTCTTCTGGATTCCCCTTTTTGCTTTATGAAAGATTTGACTTCTTTCCTGGCTACTGACCCTTGGCTTGTATTCTGACAATTCTTTTGTGTCCTGTATGCTTACTTGACTATTGTGTCTATCACCATGCTGTGAGAACTGTAAGCTTAACTGGCTGCTGAGTCTAAGCAACTATACTGTAACATCTATTTATCTTGAAGCTAAGTACCTCTGCTTTGAGTACCTGTATACTTCCTTGGCTGTTGGTACTAACCTCCACTGCTGTAAGAACTGTATGTTAATCTGCCTGCTGAGTCTAAGCAACTATACTGTGACATTTGTTTATCCTGAAGCCAAGTACCTCTGCTGTGAGTACCTGTATACTTCCTTTCCTTGGCTGTTGGTACTAAACTCCACTGCTGTAAGAACTGTATGTTAATCTGCCTGCTGAGTCTATGCAACTATACTGTGACATCTGTTTATCCTGAAGCCAAGTACCTCTGCTTTGAGTACCTGTATACTTCCTTGGCTGTTGGTACTAAACTCCACTGCTGTAAGAACTGTATGCTAATCTGCCTGCTGAGTCTAAGAAACTATACTGTGACATCTGTTTATCCTGAAGCCAAGTACCTCTGCTGTGAGTACCTGTATACTTCCTTGGCTGTTGGTACTAAACTCCACTGCTGTAAGAACTGTATGTTAATCTGCCTGCTGAGTCTAAGCAACTATACTGTGACATCTGTTTATCCTGAAGCCAAGTACCTCTGCTGTGAGTACCTGTATACTTCCTTGGCTGTTGGTACTAAACTCCACTGCTGTAAGAACTGTATGTTAATCTGCCTGCTGAGTCTAAGCAACTATACTGTGACATCTGTTTATCAAGACGCCAAGTACCTCTGCTGTGAGTACCTGTAAACTTCCTTGGCTGTTGGTACTAAACTCCACTGCTCTAAGAACTGTATGGTAATCTGCCTGCTGAGTCTAAGTAACTATACTGTGACATCTGTTTATCCTGAAGCCAAGTACCTCTGCTGTGAGTACCTGTATACTTCCTTGGCTGTTGGTACTAAACTCCACTGCTGTAAGAACTGTATGTTAATCTGCCTGCTGAGTCTAAGCAACTATACTGTGACATCTGTTTATCCTGAAGCCAAGTACCTCTGCTGTGAGTACCTGTATACTTCCTTGTCTGTTGGTACTAAACTCCACTTATGTAAGAACTGTATGTTAATCTGCCTGCTGAGTCTAAGCAACTATACTGTGACATCTGTTTATCCTGAAGCCAAGTACCTATGCTGTGAGTACCTGTATACTTCCTTGGCTGTTGGTACTAAACTCCACTGCTGTAAGAACTGTTTGTTTATCTGCTTGCTGAGTTTAAGCAACTCTACTGTGAAATTTGTCTTCCTGAAACTAAGTTGCCTTACCGAGATACTGGCGTATGCTCGGCCTGTTCCTGAACCAAAGTTATCTTACCGAGATACTGGCATATGCTCAGCCTGTTCCTGAACCCAAGTTGCCTTACCGAGATACTGGCGTATGCTCGACCTGTTCCTGAACCCAAGTTGCCTTACTGAGATACTGGCGTATGTTCGGCCTGTTCCTAAACCCAAGTTGCCTTACCGAGATACTGGCGTATGCTTGACCTGTTCCTGAACCCAAGTTGCCTTACCGAGATACTGGCGTATGCTTGGCTCCTTCCTGAAACCAAGTTGCCTTACCGAGATACTGGCGTATGCTCGGCCCGTTCCTGAAACCAAGTTGCCTTACAGAGATACAGGCGTATGCTCGCCACTCGGCCCGTTCCTGAAACCAAGTTGCCTTACCGAGATACTGGCATATGATACCAAGTACCCTGGCTCTAATACCCGTGTATGCCCACTTTGATCCTAATATCAAGTACTCGTAAGGGTCGTCTGTGTCTGTTGAAGGACTTCTGCGTGAACTGTTCTTTTACAAGACTTTCATTTGTTTATTATCAGTTTGGAATATAACCTCAATGTGCTTTACCTCTTGTTTTCCTTGCATTACCTTAGTAAAGTGATTTTAACAAAAGCCCTTCTTTGTTCTGTGTTTCCATTTTGGTATACTGAGTCCTACTCACCTCTTCACATCCTCTCAGCTTAACTCAGCCATCACCTTGCACATGCTCCAAACTCCTGAACCTACTCAGCCGAGCATGACAAATTAAACTGCTAAGAATAGTACTACTTAACACACCACTCATATCTGGTGGCACAGTAGATTGCACGCGCAGTGCCCCAAATTTGAAGTAGGAGGACCGACCAAGCATCTTTTTCCATCTCCCGGTTCCTAAAAATTATCTTTGGGTTCCTAAAAACGTTGCCATACCTGTATTCGATTGTGCAAAAGGAAGTCATGGCATATGGGGTCTTTCATGCTGTTGTGCCTGTTGAGGGTCGGGGACCCTCGTATAAAAAGGCTGAATGAGAAGGACCTGTACTGGGTGTCCAAGCATCTTTTTCCATCTTCCGGTTCCTAAAAATTATCTCCGGGTTCCTAAAATCGATGTCATACCTGTACTCGATTGTGCAAAAGGAAGTCATGGCATATGGGGTCTTTCATGCTGTCGTGCCTGTTGTTGGTCTGTCACTGTGAAGCGGGCGTAACCCTTACACTACCTGATCGATACAACATCATACCTGATGTTTTAAAGCACGTTATTCCAAACAATTTAGGAATGTTAGGTGATTTAGGCCCGTTATGGGTTAAAACCAGACTCAACTATGTAATTTTCCGTGGGAGTTTTGCCATGGATCCCCCTCCGGCATGCCACAGTCCAGGTGTTAGTCCCCTTGAAACAACTTTTCCATCACTATTGTGGCCAGAAAGAGTCCCTGTGGGTTTTAAAGTTTGCCTGCCTATTGAAGTCAATGGCGGTTCACCCGGTTTGCCGGTTCGCGAACAGTTACGGAAGTTCGAGTCCGCAGTTCACAAACCGAAATTTTTAGGTTTGCGACATCACTACTGGGAACTAGTACTGTAATTGATAAGCTTTGTTACACTTTTGTGAGGAAGAGTAAGTATCTTTTTCTGTCATGTGCGTGATACTCACTGCTTTACTCAGGCGTGGACCTTGGAGATTAACCCATTATTCTATGTGATGAATATACAGTATAATGGTGCTAAGCAAGTAGCCTGGTTGATTATACCCACTTTTAGAGTTGTGTAGATTGTATGTCTACTAGGCCCCTAATTTCGGGTTAGAGGTTAGCATGAATTTTCTGAGACAAGTCTATCTGAGTCAGGAGCTAGATTTCTGAACAAGTGGGCTATGTGAAAGAATGTTAGGCCTGTTGCGTGGGAGGTTTGTTGATGCATTTGTGATGTAGCTCACTCCAGGTTCTGGCTGAGGCCAACTGTCCAGTGGGGCTTTTTGCGGTACACACTGTCAGGTGTTGCTTGTATTGCAGCCCAGGCTCTTTATGGTATTAAATGGAGCAGCTTCGGGGTCCCTTTGAACAGACGTCTTGTCCCTTAATAGATGGTAGGCCCTTCGTTACTATAGTAGACTAGGTAGCAATAGGTGGAAAGATTTGCAACTATGGCATCTGTGTAGCTATTTGTTAGTATGAGGCCTAACCTAGTCCGGTTGCCCACGTGGGTCAAGATTCTGCAACTTGGGGGCTCCTGTTAAAGTATAGCTTAGAATATGTGTTACTCCTCAGTTTGAGGTAAAGTGTGCCTGGATTCAGCTGGGAGCCTTTACCCTCTGAGGTAGCTGTTGGTGTGGGGTCCGGTATGTTTAGCTGCCAGTTTACTTATATCACGAAGTCTGTGGGGTGAGGCTGCATCTTACCGGGGCTTCAGAGTGGTGAGAAAGGTTACGGCGGTCACCGATGATTCCCTTCTCCTGATGCATGCCAGAACTGGATCTGAAGTCGGCGCTAGGACCAAAATGGCGACTTTTTCGGCCATAAGGAAGTTGTTGTCACTGCAGGGCTGGTGCCCTCCTGGCTGCACCCGCAAATGTGAGAGTGCTCTTTGGGCTCCAAAGTCGTCTCCCAATGTGTGCTAAAGTTGGCACCGGAGCCGAACAGAGTCTTCTGTCCCTTCAGGAACCACCCGCCACGCTAGATAGCGGATGCTGGTGTAGTGGATTAAATTTTGTTTACCCCGGGATGTCAGCAGGGATATAGTTGTAGTATAGGAGCTACTTAGAGCTGGATGAGGCAATTTTTTAGGCTTTAAACACAGTTTTGCTAACTTTTAGATGCTGAGCTCTCCAACGCTGCGACTGATCTCTTTGCAGGCAAATTCCACACACCCCCCCTTGATTTTGAAATTTAATAGATCTTTGGTCCCACATTACCTTTCTAACCATGTTCAGGGGTGATATGCACATGTGGCTACTTTTTTGAAGTATAGACTTCTTCAAATGTTTCATTATTTCCCTGACCACACTTAATGGTATTTTTGCCGGTTAAGTAGTTTTTATATTTGCTACCTGATGTGTATAGATCAAGACTAATCTATCTCCTTTCAACTGAAAATAATTTCATGTTTGTGCAACCTTATATTTATAAGCCAGGGAAACAGACATGACATCAAAATTTTCTTTCATGGTTTAGACCGAGTACACAATTTTAAACAAGTTTTCAATTTACTTTTATTATTTCATGTTATTCTTTTTTTAAAAGATTTCTAGATAGGTAGCGTACACATCTCTGTAGCTCTGCATGACAGGAAATAGTTCTGCCATCTAGTGCTCTTGCTAATGTATAACATTCTTGCAAAACTGCTGCCATATAGTGTTGCAGACACATGCACACTCCTGAGCTTACCTTCCTTCTTTTCAACAAAGGATACCAAGAGAATAAAAAAATTGATTATATAAGTAAATTGGAATGTTATTAAAAATTCTCAGCTCTATCTGAATTATGAAATAAAAAAATATGGTTTTATGTTCCTTTAAAGGTCCTCTATTTAGAAGAATAATCAAAGTAGATAAATATTATTGACTCACCTGTGCTCTTAAGCAAAGGAAGTGGCCTTATTATGTTTGCAATTCTTGAGTAGTAGGGGTCGATTTATGAAGCAAAGCATGCTGCTTCCGACCCACTCTGCTTCAGTTCCACCTGAAGTGGAAGTTAAGAAGCAGAGGTTCTAAGACCTCTGCTCCTTAACTCGTCCGCCACCTCACAGGTGATCACAGCAATCAGCCCGAACGAATACGATCAGGTTGATTGACACCCCCTGCTAGGGGTCGATTGGCCGCAAATCTGCAGGGGGCGGTTTTGCACAAGCAGTTTACCAGAACTGCTGGTGCAATGATAAATGTCAACAGCCTATGCTGTCGGCATTTATCGATGTGCGGTGGACATGATACGCTACATCGTATCATGTCCGTCCGCACAATAATAAAATGACCCCGTAGAATTGTCCCCTACTGCTTCAATTAAGTAAACTATTTAAAATAGCATAATAATAAGTATAAATTGTTCTACTGATTCATACTGACCCTCAATATTTGTGCTTCTGTGCTTTTACAAATTCATATGGGAAATACTGAAACATTTCTGAGTCACATCTGGTATCAAACTATTGCAATTTTGTTCTATTTACTTATCACTGAATTGATTTCTGTCATGTTTTAATACAGTTTATTAAATTATCAGATGAATAGAAAATAAATCAATTTAATGTTCTAATATGCTACATAGATGATTCAATAACATAAGTACGTTTACAGATGACTTGGTGGATTTCAAGCCTGAATACAGACATAATAATATAACTTCACATTTTACAAGAAAGAAAATAATCCACCACAGATGTTCAACTCATTCAGTTTAAAACATGTTTTGAAGTTTCTTAATCATAAAAATGAAATACAATTCATAGGAGGATCTAAACAAAACTGGATAATAATTTACTAAATTTAAGAATGGATAATGCTATTTACTGTAAATAAAATTAATGCATCTATTCCTTTTTACTTGTTTAAAATCTAATTGGATGATTCATATGCATATGGAACTAGTTATGCATGGTACTTATCCCCTATTAGCAAAATAAGGGCATATGGTCTGAATAAAGTGAAACATGGTACAGTTCTATAGTTAGCCACATAAAAGCACCTCTGATGCTGGATAGTATTTTGCAAAGTGAATATACAATGTAGCTTTTTAAACAGGTAGTGTTAAAGAGGCATAAACTAGCTTTAGTTTGAAAGCTTTTGAAAGGTCATAAGATAATGTTGTATTATTACCACATTAAGTTCCATTTTGTAAAAGGAAAGTAGATTAGGTCAGACCTCTAATCAGTGCTTATTAAATAGTATCTCTTCTTAAATGGCACAGACGTTTGAAAAAATAGCATGCTGCTAAGAGGGTCAAATTATATTTCTAGAACTGAAATCCAAATAAAATAATGCAGAACAATTTTATCTGAGTGAAAGACAATTCTACAGTGAATATTTCAAATATGCTCGATAATGCTACTCATAACTCATCTATAGATTTATATTCTCCCAGGACTTTCATAATTGAAAAATTCAAGCTACTGTCCTCAAATCACATTTAAAAATGAATAAAATATTTCTGCCTTGGTAAAACTCAGAATGCATTAACAATATGATTTCAAAGCAATGAACACTGCACTTATAGGTGGAAGCAATGTAGTCTGCTCACAATATTATAAATTATATACTGGCAGATTTTCTATTATAAACTAAAGAAGATTTTTGTTTATTATGTCATGAAAACTTAAGCTGTCATTGATTAAAATAACTAATGACTTGTTTGCTCAGCTATTTATACATTACATACATTTTACTTTCTATGGGCTAGATTACAAGTGGCGCACTAACGAAAAGGGGTTTGTTGTGGTTCTTTGCGTGTGTCGGGTTTTTCGCTTGTATTACAAGCTGAAAGTAAATGCTATTGCAAGAGTGTAATTTGAAATAACTCACCTCAGATTAGCGCAACCTCAGAGCTCTGATAAACTGTTTCATAAAACAAAAACGTCCCACAAAAAACATCAAAAATTCATTACAAAATTCAGTTACACTCATAATAACACCATCTAATAAAAATAATCAAAAAAAAATTGCACAAAAAAGTTATAAGGGTTTAAAGATATGAGGTCTCAGGTGTCAGAAAAAAAGCAAGCAAATGACTTTAACATTGAGATACATACAGTACATATACATGTCTAAAGATATAGGTATAAATATATATTTTACTAAAATACCATTAGATATACATATAGAAATATGTATTTATGAATAAAAAAAAAAACATATTCTTCTATGTGAAGAAAATTGTAATGTAAAATATTCATATTTTCATGTTGGGTAAGCACACTTGAGAATATGCAATCATGTTTGCGTGCGAGTACGGTGTTGTTTTTTTTCCACTTTTTTTGCTCCATTAACTTATATTGGGGAATAGGTTATTGCACACACAATATCCTAAATTACGTACGTCAGATTAGCATGCAATCAAAAACAGTTTACTTTCAATTTGTAATACGAGCGCAACCTGATGTGCTTACTTCTAGCACAATTAACACTCAAGCAGGAGTGTTAAAAAGAACTCCACTTGTAATCTAGCCCTACATGTTTTCATATTTGCATCACCCAAAAAAAGGTATATGCTGCATGCACTAGGTATTTTTTTTAATTACTGATAAATGATCTGAGCTGTGCAGTGTTGATGATTATTATTATTATTATTTATTTATTTATTTATTTATTTATTTATAATAATCTGTCAAATTCAGAAGAGAAAGTCATTTGTTTATTTCAATAATTTCTAAATTGAGTTCCACAGTTATAAGCAATTAAATAATAATAATAATATTGTTGTCTTGCTAAGTTGATATAAATGTGAATAGAATAGAATTCATAATTACAAACAATTTTACATAAGTGATGCTATTTGCAGCTAGGGATGGGCAAATGTGTTTATATCCGAATTCGAATGTTAACACAAATGTTATTGTAGAAATTCGATTTACATAATAGAATGTTGATAAGAACGAATATTCTTAAAAATTCGATTTTCGAATGTTATTTACAGTTTTCGAATGTCACATTCAAATTCGAATGTCACATTCGAATTCGAATGTCACAATTGAATTCGAATGTCACATTCAAATTCGAATGTCACATTCGAATTCGAATGTTATATTCGAATATCACATTCAAATTCGAATATTACATTTATAAAACACAATTGTAGACTAGAAACACTATTTTGAATGTCACATTCGAATCGAATGTCACATTCGAATTCGAATAGTACATTTATAAAACACAGTATTAGACTAGAAATACTATTTTGAATTTGAATGTCACATTTGAATTGAATCTCACATTTGAATCGAATATCACATTTAAAACACAGTATTATACTAGAAATTACAATATAGTTTGTAGCAAAGAATTCCACTAAGTACAGTAATTTAAACTCCAATTTATATGATAGATTTGAAGAATTGCTTAGATTTTTCTAAAAAAAAGGGTTCCATATCATTCATACTTTAAATCTTTATTACTTAAATTTGGAACATACATTCACTTCCTCTGAGGAAGCGTTCTGTGAAACGCGCGTCAGGGGTCCAGCAGGAGCAGCTCTGTCTCTCCTGTCTGCCGTTTTTAAAGTGCTTACCTAAGTGACAAATAGAATTTATGCCTCAATAACTATATATAATCTTGGTACCCACCAACTCATAGCTAATACTTAAAAGTAATTCAGCCCTCGGATTGTAAGGGCTAAGCTTACTCAAGATATTTGAATGGTGGGTCCAGATATATCATTACTAGTAAAAATTTGAGCGCAATAGTACTCAATGACTAACTGGGTTTAAGTGGTTTTAACATTTTTTCTGCTACTGAGTGAATGTATGTTCCAAATTTAAGTAATAAAGATTTAAAGTATGAATGATATGGAACCCTTTTTTTAGAAAAATCTAAGCAATTCTTCAAATCTATCATATATATTGGAGTTTAAATTACTGTACTTTGTGGAATTCTTTGCTACAAACTATATTGTAATTCCTGTACAATTAGTTTATCTAGTTATTCTGTTCTATTTTCTTAGAATCCACATCAGACACCAATCCCTGGGAGTGTAAATCAATAATATGATGTATTAATTGTAAGATACATTTGAGAAATATATATATATATATATATATATATATATATATATATATATATATATATATATATATAAATATATATATATATATATATATATATATATATATATATATATATATATATATATATATATATATATATATATATATATATATATATATATATAGGATAAGTGCCTGTTACTACTTAACTCCATAATCCCCCAATCCTACATATTCTAAAATTATACTAGAAATACTATTTCTAATTTGAATGTAGCATTCAAATTTGAATATTACATTTATTAAACACAGTTGTAAACTAGAAATACTATTTCAAATTTGAATGTCACATTCGAATTTGAATGTCACATTCGAATTCGAATATTACATTTCGAAATTGAATGAATACATAGCTAAACATTCTATTATTCAAACAAATATTTTCAATTTTATTAAAAAATTTGAAAAAGAAAATTTGAAAATAGAATGTTAGAATGTTATATAAATATTCGAAATTCAATTCGATTTTTTTTTTTGAATGTATCAAAATACGTTTTAAATTTCGAATTTTTAGAAACATTCGCCCATCCTTATTTGCAGCTTTTGGACCTAAACCTTTGTCTTTGTTGCTTGTCTTTAACACTGATTGCAATCTGCACATGTGAGGGTGGCATCTATAGGAAATATATACAAAACTGGTCTAGGTGCTCCTTCCATACCTGGGCAGCACTACATTCTCTGACACATGCAGCTTACCCTGGAGTAGACTGGATGCATCATCCTCTAGTAAATGACAACTACTATGAAAAAATGTGCCTCTCTCTCATGTTTAAATAAATTATTATTATTGTCCAGCTTTTTGTACGAGAAATGATATTCCCAAAAATGCAATCATGGCACCTCTAGTTTTGGGTCATACCTTGATAAAGGCTTTTCGCCTAAACATGTTGACAGAGCCATATCGTGCACGTCAAACTGAAAAATAAACTGGGGATACGAGAGGAGAAGGTGAGTGCTCACAAATACTTCATCCTTGCAAAGAACAGAGACATAGTACCAAGAACAGGAAACCTTGGTTAAATCACCCAGCGGATTTGTTTTACTTCAGAGCTGAAAGAGAGCTCAGAAACAGCTTAAGTTGCTAAGCGCCCGAGAGGAGCTCTAAGTGACCAACACAGGAGTGTTACACGGAGGGTCACGGAAGGACAACTGTGCCTTACCGGTGAAATAATACCGGACGTGCTGTATTTCCAAACCGGAGGAACAAACATAGGAGAACGGACATACAGCCCCCACCACTAAGACCGGATACCGAGGCTTGGATTGGATTGTGATCGCTAAGCAACTTTAAATCTTATGTGCATATAACTTGCACTTATCTTGTAAGTGTATATTTTTATGGCTTTATTGTAACAATAATAAAGAAAGATACAGTGAATCTCGGATGCGCTTGTGTTTTTGTTGTTGTGGGTCATACCTTTAGCCTTTCTTAGGTATCTCATACACTAGAATCTGCACATGTCATGGCCTTCCTAGAAAATGCAAACAAAAACTGGAAATGGACTACACTCACTAAATAGATTAAATGCATATCAAAGTTTCAACTCAGCAGAACAAGAATAGAATGTATTAACAATGCTTTGAAGACTATTTAACAAAGGTCTTTTGGACCTGATTTGACAGTGCGGATCAGGTCCGACAGACCTCGCTGAATGCGGAGAGCAATACGCTCTCTGTATTCAGCATTGCACCATTGCATCGAGTTGAATTGTGGCAATGTTTGTCTGCCTTCTCGGAGCAGGTGAACAGGTTATGGAGAAGCTGTCTTTAGACTGCTGCTTCATAACTGTTGTTTCTGGCTTGCCAGAAACACGGGCCCTCAAGCTCCATCCAAAGCTTGATAAATGGGCCCCTATAGGCCAATCAAGCAAACTATGGCATTTTGATTTGTCAACCACTTTTAATAATTCACCTTTGGCATGGTCTCTTGTTAAGAAATGTTAGAAACATTGCTTTAAATAATTTTGTAAGTATACAGCAATCTTGGAGTCCATAGTACTTTTGTATAGCAGTAGACTTCCCAACAGTCTTCTACAAGTGGTCTTAGAAAATTAGTTTTGGGACTTCAGAATTGGGGTAATATCAGCCTTAGACATATGTTTCTTTGAGAAAGCCACATCAAATCTAGTGAAGACAGAGAACAGATTAAGGATTAATGATTTGTAGTGGAACACTTAAAACAGACAGATTTTTGTTAATACCAAATAAGTAGAAATACTAAATTTAAAAGCTTATATATTTACATAGGACCAGCTTACAAATTGAGGGCAAAATATCGCTTCTGCAAAAACAATATTTGCGCTCAACTTAGTAATACCAGTGCACATTTGCATATTACGAGTTAGGTGCAATGCGAACATGACCTTGTGTTCGCATTGCACGGAAGCTTTGCGTTCATTAGAGCGTGCTTCCATAAGTTCAAATGGTAGCCCCGTTCTCACACGAAATGAGATCTTTTGCAGCAAAGGGGGTAAGACGCGTAGCAATGGGCAGCAAACGTAAATATATATGTATATGCTTATATACTTAAATATTTATGTGCTAATATGTGTATTTATGCACATATTAACACATAAAATATATATCTATATAAGCATATACATATATTTTTAAAGGGAACACACAGACCCATAGACCGCAATGTAAAGGCACTTTTCAGTGCCTTTTTTTCCCAACATCTCATACCCGCCACTTTTAACTCCTAAAAACTGCCTAGTGCAGTAGTTTTTTTATTTAAAAAAAATGCTACATATTTTTTTTTCATAAAATCTAAAAGACCCTTTATTTTGGGGGCACTTTTAGAAAGTTAACCAGAGATCTGTTCTCTGGTTAATTTTCTGAGTGTTAATTGCTACCATGCGCTTGCAATAACCAGCCACATATCTAGCGCATATTCTTTTATTAAAATTACAGATATTTAGGATATCATGCTTCCTGGGTATATCATTTTAAGTAACAAGCATGTCTTAATAATATACACATTACATTGTATTATGATCCTACGGAACTTTTTCTAAAAAATTTGAAAACGGTATCTCAAAAATGTCAACTAATTTTTAATTGTCCCAGTTTTGGAGAAATTGGCAATTTAAAAAATATATACAAAATGTCTGCCAGTCACCAATATTATAAAAAATGAGCCTATGAACAGTTACAAATACAATGCATGCTCTGAAACAGCTCTACTGCCCTGAAGTTCAGCATTCTTCACGCTGCCTGTGTCACACTCTCAGCGCTCCCCACAGAAACAGTGAATCATTCCACAGGTGCTCAGGGACACAAAAGCCCCACCACAGCTTCCATAAGAACAATGTAAATAGAAAGCAGTTCCTCGCATACAGATCAGAGACACAAGATGGACTGAACTCAGATTCTAACTTAAAACACTGCTTTAATCACTTCCTTATCTTCAATGAAACCAAAGCAGAATACAAAGTCAAACGCAATTCATAGATCGTACTTCCTCAATGACTTATGTGCACCTATGCCAAACACACACTATTTAAAGGGATAAACCACACCCCCAACTTTTAAAATTAATTATTGTGTTGGCGTGGAACAAATGTTATAATACAATTTAACCAGAGTTTTGTGGAGTATATGTGCAGTGTTACAATATTAAATTTATATTTACAAGTGCATTAATAAAATTCAATACTCTGTGCCGGGGTTTTAAAGGAACAGTACAGTATGCATACATTTTTGTAATTCATATACCTTAAATAATGACATTAGGAAAATGGCATTCCTTAGTATCAACTAAACATCATATGCAAACTTTTAAAATAATATTCCAAAGCTATGATTGCATATTTGTAATACCATACACTGTCATCTATCCCAAACATAATTCATTCTTTTCAATTTATGCCCAATATATACTGTACATATCCCCAATAGAAATGTATTTCCTACTCCACATATAACTTAACATCCTAATCTGAGTTCAGACCACAGGGTACCCTGGTAACTAACTGAGAAAATCCAGTAAAATTCATTTGGGCCCAAGGTTTTTATCCTGTCACCTCCCCTAGGATGTCTGGTAACTTGCTGCATTCTTTGGAACGTCAACATTGAGCTATTAGCATTAAAATTATTGTGAAAATTAAGAGTAAGGTTTATCACACATGAGTCATTGAGGAAGTACATTCTATGAAACGTGTTTGACTCTGTATGGTGCTTTGAATTTATTGATGATATGGAAGTGATTAAAGCTGTGTTTTAAGCTACAACCTGGGTTTCAGTTCATCTAGTGTCTCCGAAATGTGTGGGAGGAACTTCTTCCAATGAGGGAACAGTTCATCAAACTGAAATTTGGAATCAGGCATCTCAGAAATGTCTTAACTGATTTTGAATGTCCGAGTTTTATATTAACTTACAATTTAAACATACATAAAAAATTTCAGCCAGTCACCAATGTCATAAAATTATAGCTGTACTACTATGCGGTCATAATCATACTGTATAAATTAAAAAATGTAGCTTCATTTGTAATATTGATTATATTAGGTGTTCATTCTTATTCTTAAGCCCTACTAGTGTACCTATTTCCTCATTCAAAACATATTAAACATCTATGTTTTGGGGCTCAAGAATAGGTTATGGTCAAATACAATGTGCTAGATTACAAGATTAAAGTTAGTACTGTACATGCAATATTGAAATATCGCACCAATGCTGCTTGCACTCATATTACAAGCAGAAAGCAAAAGCAACCGCACGAGCACAAAACTAAATTTGCTCTTGTCGAGTTGGGGTGACTGAAGTACTCACATAAAGGATTAGTGCTAAATAAAAAGTTGCACCAAACACAACATAAATACAATTAAAATAAACTGTCACACTCAAATATAAACAATGTAATAAAAAAAATCATAAAAGTATTCAAAAATCATTATAAGAGTTAAAAAGTATATGTATATGACAAGGTATTTGAATGGAAAGCGCTATATATACATGTGTCTAAATATGTGTATGTATGTATGTATATATACATATGTATGTATGTGTATACATATGTATTTATGTTTTTATATGTGCATATATGTATTTACATACACATAGGGGCCTAGTTATCAAGCCGTCAACCTCAAATACGCTGGAATTCCGCAGCGTATTTGTGGCGAGGCTGATTCGCCTTAGTTATCAAAGGCTAGAGAACGGCAAAAGTAGAATTTTGTGACGTAAACTTCGATCCGCCGGACTCAGTCCGACACAGATCGATCAGCCAATAGAATGCGAGCTCAATCTGATTGGCTGATTGGATCAGCCAATCGGATTGAACTTGAATCTGATTGGCTGATTCAATCAGCCAATCAGATTTTTCCTACCTTAATTCCGATTGGCTGATAGAATCCTATCAGCCAATCGGAATTGAAGGGATGCCATCTTGGATGACGTCCCTTAAAGGAGCCTTCGTCGGTAGTCCGTCGGTAAAGAAGGATGTTCCGTGTCGGCGGGATGAAGATTGAAGACCCCGCTTGGAAGATGACATCGCCCGGATAGAAGACTTCTTCAGCGCCTCTTGGAAGATGACATCGCCCGGATGGAAGACTTCTTCATCGCCGACTGGAGGATCACTTCATCGGATGGAAGATTTCCTCAGCGCCCCTTGGAGGATAACTTCTGCCGCTCCGGGTCCCCTCTTCGGTTCCATCGCTGCTCGGCTGAGTGAAGATGACTAAAGGTAGGATGATCTTCAGGGGATTAGTGTTAGGTTATTTGAAGGGGGGTTTGGGTTAGATTAGGGGTATGTGGGTGGTGAGTTTTAATGTTGGGGGGGGGGTTTGTATTTTTCTTTTACAGGCAAAAGAGCTGAATTCTTTGGGGCATGCCCCCACAAAAGGCCCTTTTAAGGGCTGGTAAGGTAAAAGAGCTTTGAACTTTTTTACTTTAGAATAGGGTAGGGCATTTTTTTATTTTGGGGGCTTTGTTATTTTATTAGGGGGCTTAGATTAGGTGTAAGTAGCTTAAAATTGTTGTAATATTTTTAAAATGTTTGTAACTTATTTTTTTTATTTTTTGTAACTTAGCTTTTTTTTGTACTTTAGTTAGTTTATGTAATTGTATTTAATTGTAGTTATTTGTAGTTAATTTATTTAACTCATTAAAAGATAGTGTAGTGTTAGGTTTAATTGTAACTTAGGTTAGGATTTATTTTACAGGTAATTTTGTATTACTTTTAGCTAGGTAGTTATTAAATAGTTAATAACTATTTAATAACTATTCTAACTAGCTAAAATAAATACAAAGTTACCTGTAAAATAAATATAAATCCTAACGGCTAGATTTAGAGTTCTGCGGCCAAAGGGGTGCGTTAGCTACGCATGCTTTTTTCCCCCGCACCTTTTAAATACTGCTGGTATTTAGAGTTCACAGAATGGCTGCGTTAGGCTCCAAAAAAGGGAGCGTAGAGCATATTTACCGCCACTGCAACTCTCGATACCAGCGGTGCTTACGGACGCAGCCAGCTTCAAAAACGTGCTCGTGCACGATTCCCCCATAGGAAACAATGGGGCAGTTTGAGCTGAAAAAAAACTAACACCTGCAAAAAAGCAGCGTTCAGCTCCTAACGCAGCTACATTGTTTCCTATGGGGAAACCGTTTCTAAGTCTGCACCTAACACTCTAACATGTACCCCGAGTCTAAACACACCTAACCTTACACTTATTAACCCCTAATCTGCTGACCCCGCTATCGCTGACCCCTGCATATTATTATTAACCCCTAATATGCGGCTCCGTACACCGCCGCAACCTACATTATACCTATGTACCCCTAATCTGCTGCCCCTAACCCCCCCGACCCCTATATTATATTTATTAACCCCTATTCTGCCGCCCCCAAAGTCGCCTCCACCTACCTACAATAATTAACCCCTAATCTGCCGACCGGATCTCACAGCTACTATAATAAATGTATTAACCCCTAAAGCTAAGTCTAACCCTAACACTAACACCCCCTAAATTAAATATAATTTTAATCTAACGAAATAAATTAATTCTTATTAAATAAATTATTCCTATTTAAAGCTAAATACTTACCTGTAAAATAAATCCTAATATAGCTACAATATAAATTATAATTATATTGTAGCTATTTTAGGAATAATATTTATTTTACAGGCAACTTTGTAATTATTTTAACCAGGTACAATAGCTATTAAATAGTTAATAACTATTTAATAATTACCTAGTTAAAATAATTACAAATTACCTGTAAAATAAATCCTAACCTAAGTTACAATTAAACCTAACACTACACTATCAATAAATAAATTAAATAAACTACCTACAATTACTTACTATTAAACCTCACACTACACTATCAATAAATTAATTAAATAAAATACCTACAATTATCTACAATTAAACCTAACACTACACTATCAATAAATAAATTAAATAAAATACCTACACTTACCTACAATTAAACCTAACACTACACTATAAATACATTAATTAAATACAATACCTACAAATAAATACAATGAAATAAACTAACTAAAGTGCAAAAAATAAAAAAGAACTAAGTTACAAAAAATTTAAAAAATATTTACAAACATTAGAAAAATATTACAACAATTTTAAACTAATTACACCTACTCTAAGCCCCCTAATAAAATAACAAAGACTCCCAAAATAAAAAAATGCCCTACCCTATTCTAAAATTAAAATAGAAAAGCTCTTTTACCTTACCAGCCCTGAAAAGGGCCCTTTGCGGGGCATGCCCCAAAGAATTCAGCTCTTTTGCCTGTAAAAATAAACATACAATACCCCTCCAACATTACAACCCACCACCCACATACCCCTAATCTAACCCAAACCCCCATTAAATAAACCTAACACTAAGCCCCTGAAGATTTCCCTACCTTGTCTTCACCACACCGGGTCCCGATCTGTCCAGAAGAGCCTCCGAAATCTTCATCCAATCCTAAGCAGGGGTTGAAGAGTGACATCCATCCTCCGGCTGAAGTCTGGATCCAAGCGGCAAATGAAGAAGTCCATCTTCGGGAAGAAATCTTCATCCTATCCAGGCAGAAGAGGACATCCGGACCGGCAAACATCTTCATCCAAGCTGCATCTTCTATGTTGTTCCATCGGATGACGAGCGGCTGATCTTGAAGAGCTCTGGCGCGGATCCATCCTCTTCGTTCGACGTCCAACTGAAGAATGACGGTTCCTTTAAGGGACGTCATCCAAGATAGCGTCCCTCGAATTCCGATTGGCTGATAGGATTCTATCAGCCAATCGGAATTAAGGTAG
Organism: Bombina bombina; assembly: GCF_027579735.1. Lineage (NCBI taxonomy): Eukaryota > Metazoa > Chordata > Amphibia > Anura > Bombinatoridae > Bombina > Bombina bombina. The sequence goes on from NC_069501.1 coordinate 839,699,524, forward strand.
GAAAATTCTGATTGGCTGATGGAATCAGCCAATCAGATTCAAGTTCAATCCGATTGGCTGATTGGATCAGCCAATCAGATTGAGCTCGCATTCTATTGGCTGATCGGAACAGCCAATAGAATGCGAGCTCAATCTGATTGGCTGATTGGATCAGCCAATTGGATTGAACTTGAATCTGATTGGCTGATTCCATCAGCCAATCAGAATTTTCCTACCTTAATTCCGATTGGCTGATAGAATCCATCAGCCAATCGGAATTCGAGGGACGCCATCTTGGATGACGTCCCTTAAAGGAACCGTCATTCTTCAGTTGGACGTCGAACGAAGAGGATGGATCCGCGCCGGAGGTCTTCAAGATCAGCCGCTCGTCATCCGATGGAACAACATAGAAGATGCGGCTTGGATGAAGATGTTTGCCAGTCCGGATGTCCTCTTCTGCCCGGATAGGATGAAGATTTCTTCCCGAAGATGGACTTCTTCATTTGCCGCTTGGATCCAGACTTCAGCCGAAGGATGGACGTCACTCTTCAGCCCCTGCTTGGGCTTGGATGAAGATTTCGGAGGCTCTTCTGGACGGATCGGTGAACCCGGCGAGGTGAAGACAAGGTAGGGAGATCTTCAGGGGCTTAGTGTTAAGTTTATTTAAGGGGGGTTTGGGTTAGATTAGGGGTATGTGGGTGGTGGGTTGTAATGTTGGGGGGTGTATTGTATGTTTTTTTTTTACAGGCAAAAGAGTTGAATTCTTTGGGGCATGCCCCACAAATGGCCCTTTTCAGGGCTGGTAAGGTAAAAGAGCTTTTCTATTTTAATTTTAGAATAGGGTATGGCATTTTTTTATTTTGGGGGGCTTCGTTATTTTATTAGGGGGCTTAGAGTAGGTGTAATTAGTTTAAAATTGTTGTAATATTTTTGTAATGTTTGTAAATATTTTTTTATTTTTTGTAACTTAGTTCTTTTTTATTTTTTGTACTTTAGTTAGTTTATTTAATTGTATTTATTTGTAGGTATTCTATTTAATTAATTTATTGCTAGTGTAGTATGAGGTTTAATTGTAAGTAATTGTAGGTAGTTTATTTAATTTATTTATTGATAGTGTAGTGTTAGGTTTAATTGTAACTTAGGTTAGGATTTATTTTACAGGTAATTTGTAATTATTTTAACTAGGTAATTATTAAATAGTTATTAACTATTTAATAGCTATTGTACCTGGTTAAAATAAATACAAAGTTGCCTGTAAAATAAATATTAATCCTAAAATAGCTACAATATAATTATAATTTATATTGTAGCTATATTAGGGTTTATTTTACAGGTAAGTATTTAGCTTTAAATAGGAATAATCTATTTAATAAGAGTTAATTTATTTTGTTAGATTTAAATTATATTTAACTTAGGGGGGTGTTAGGGTTAATGTTAGACTTAGCTTTAGGGGTTAATAAATGTATTATAGTAGCGGTGAGCTCCAGTCGGCAGATAAGGGGTTAATACTTGAAGTTAGGTGTCGGCGATGTTAGGGAGGGCAGATTAGGGGTTAATACTATTTATTATAGGGTTATTGAGGCGGGAGTGAGGCGGATTAGGGGTTAATAACTTTATTATAGTAGCGATGAGCTCCGGTCAGCAGATTAGGGGTTAATAATTGTAGGTAGGTGGCGGCGACATTGGGGGCGGCAGATTAGGGGTTAATAAATATAATATAGGGGTCGGCGGTGTTAGGGGCAGCAGATTAAGGGTTCATAGGGATAACGTAGGTGGCAGCGGTGTGCGGTCGGCAGATTAGGGGCTAAAAAAATTTAATAGATTGGCGGCGATGTGGGGGGACCTCGGTTTAGGGGTACATAGGTAGTTTATGGGTGTTAGTGTACTTTAGAGCACAGTAGTTAAGAGCTTTATAAACCGGCGTTAGCCCAGAAAGCTCTTAACTACTGACTTTTTTCTGCGGCTGGAGTTTTGTCGTTAGATTTCTAACACTCACTTCAGCCAAGACTCTAAATACCAGCGTTAGAAAGATCTCATTGAAAAGATAGGATACGCAAATGACGCAAGGGGATCTGCGGTATGGAAAAGTCGCGGCTGCAAAGTGAGCGTTAGACCCTTTCCTGACTGACTCCAAGTACCAGAGGGCGGTAAAAACCAGCGTTAGGAGCCTCTAACGCTGGTTTTGACGGCTACCGCCCAACTCTAAATCTAGGCCTAAGATAGCTACAATGTAATTATTAATTACATTGTAGCTATCCTATGGTTTATTTTACAGGTAAGTATTTAGTTTTAAATAGGAATAATTTTTTTAAGTATAGTGTAGTGTTAGGTGTAATTGTAACTTAGGTTAGTTTGTATTTTACAGGTAAATTTCTCTTTATTTTAGCTAGGTAAGCTATTAAATAGTTAATAACTATTTAATAGCTATTGTACCTAGTTAAAATAAATTGAAAGTTACCTGTAAAATAAAAATAAATCCTAAGATAGCTACAATATAATTATTATTTATATTGTAGCTATATTAGGGTTTATTTTAAAAGTAAGTATTTAGTTTTAAATAGGATTAATTTAGTTCATAATAGAAATATTATTTAGATTTATTTAATTAATATTTAAGTTAGGGGGGGTGTTAGAGTTAGTGTTAGACTTAGGTTTAGGGGTTAATAATTTTATTACAGTGGCGGCGGTGTAGTGGGGGGCAGGATAGGGGTTAATAAATATATTATAGGTGGCGACGGTGTAGGGGGGGCAGGATAGGGGTTAATAAATTTAATATAGGTTGCGGCGGGGTCAGGGAGCGGCGGTTTAGGGGTTAAACTATTTATTTAGTTGCGGCGAGGTGCGGGATCAGCAGGATAGGGGTTAATAACTGTATAATAGAGGGCGACGGTATAGGGGGGGGGCAGGATAGGGGTTACTAGGTATAATGTAGGTGGCAGCGGTGTCCGGGAGCGGCGGTTTAGGGGTTAATACATTTATAAGAGTTGTGGCGGGGTCTAGGAGCAGAGGTTTAGGGGTTAGTAACTTTATTGAGTTGCGGGAGGCTCCGGGGGCGCCGGTATAGGGGGTAGAACAGTATAGTATAGTGTGGGTGCTTAGTGTCAGGCTAGCAAGAAAACTGTGAAAAAGCCGAAGAGCAGTGAGATCGGATGAGTGATAACTCTCACAGTCCGCTGCTCATCGCCCCGTACTTGGTGCGCGGCTTTTTGACAGCTTTTTTGATAAATTAGGCGAATTTTTGCAGGTCCGCGGCGGCGATGTGAGGCGAGCTTAGGCGGGCGTATTGGGCCGGAGAAGGCAGGAAAAGTAGACACGTTGATAACTAGGCCCCATAGACACATATGAACACATATATACACATGTATACACTTATATACATAAGTATATATACTTTTGAGCCCTTTCCATTCAAATACCTGAAAACATGAAAAATATTTTTTAATACATTTTAATATTTTATAATGTGTTTTACTGTGTATTTACTGTAAATATTTTGTATTCCAATGTGCTTCATGTAGAGAAAAATGTTGTATGTATTTTTAAATATATATTCAAATATATATATATATATATATATATATATATATATATATATATATATATATATATCACACAGAGAAAACCCAGCACTCACTTACAAGCTCTCAGCTAAGATTTAAAAGCAAAAATGGAAAGGTTAGTTACCGCATCTGGCCAAATGGGACAAGCTCAGGTACCACGTCAAGGTCCTTTCCAATACCTGACACCCTAAAACAGCCACACAATGCAAGCTTTCAAATCCAAACAAACTGAAAACAAGGGAAGGGTGCACAGGAATATGTAATCACCCTAGACATATACAAAACACGGAAGGGAACTGCACTCCCATACCGAACCGGATACACATCCCATGACCCTGCAACATGCGCAGCCCTGGGTGCCACTGGCACTCACAGGAAGCTGTGCTGTCCCCAGAGCCACAAGCAGTTAACCCCAGACAGGTCTGGGTGCAAGAACCATAGGGAAAATTACAAAATAAATTAATACAACACACAGAGAAAACCCAGCACTCACTTACAAGCTCTCAGCTAAGATTTAAAAGCAAAAATGGAAAGGTTAGTTACCGCATCTGGCCAAATGGGACAAGCTCAGGTACCACGTCAAGGTCCTTTCCAATACCTGACACCCTAAAACAGCCACACAATGCAAGCTTTCAAATCCAAACAAACTGAAAACAAGGGAAGGGTGCACAGGAATATGTAATCACCCTAGACATATACAAAACACGGAAGGGAACTGCACTCTCATACCGGACCGGGTACACATCCCATGACCCTGCAACATGCGCAGCCCTGGGTGCCACTGGCACTCACAGGAAGCTGTGCTGTCCCCAGAGCCACAAGCAGTTAACCCCAGACAGGTCTGGGTGCAAGAACCATAGGGAAAATTACAAAACAAATTAATACAACACACAGAGAAAACCCAGCACTCACTTACAAGCTCTCAGCTAAGATTTAAAAGCAAAAATGGAAAGGTTAGTTACCGCATCTGGCCAAATGGGACAAGCTCAGGTACCACGTCAAGGTCCTTTCCAATACCTGAGACCCTAAAACAGCCACACAATGCAAGCTTTCAAATCCAAACAAACTGAAAACAAGGGAAGGGTGCACAGGAATATGTAAGAAAAATGCTTTTAAATCTTAGCTGAGAGCTTGTAAGTGAGTGCTGGGTTTTCTCTGTGTGTTGTATTAATTTGTTTTGTAATTTTCCCTATGGTTCTTGCACCCAGACCTGTCTGGGGTTAACTGCTTGTGGCTCTGGGGACAGCACAGCTTCCTGTGAGTGCCAGTGGCACCCAGGGCTGCGCATGTTGCAGTGTCATGGGATGTGTACCCGGTCCGGTATGAGAGTGCAGTTCCCTTCCGTGTTTTATATATATATATATATATATATATATATATATATATATATATATATATATATATATATATATATATATATATATATATATATATATGTGTTATAAAACAAAGGAACAAGAAGCAGTAATGCTCACTTCATACTGTTTTGTAATCTTATAGTGCAACCTAGAAATAAAGTATCTATATAAATATAAAAAGAGAGAGTAGATTGCACAAGTAAGTGCAATCTAAAAGTCTATGTAATACAGCACCTATAGGATATATTTTAAATGGAAAACAAATACATATAATTGATGCAAAAATACTTCATAATATTTAATACAAACACACACACAACTTAGGGGTCCCCCTATTAAATTAGAGCAAGATATGACCAAGTGAATGACTGAAGTGGTGCACCACAAAGAAAGTCCAGAGGTTGCTTTATGAAAGTGACAATGAAGCAGAGCAAGGCAGAAAAGCATCAACGCATAAGCAAAGCAATCAAAGCTCAAACGATGTTCCAGGCAAATGCAAGAGAAACGCCATGCAATAAGCAGTTAAATGTCAGCCTCAAGTCATGCAGCTTAACTTCATAAGCAATAAAGAATTCTTCAGTCACACTGACATATCTTGGAAATCATCCAGTTAATAACCCTCAATGTGAATATAAGCAAAGTTGAAGCACAATTATAGCATGTATAGGGGCCTATCTATCAAGCTCCAAATGGAGCTTGATGCCCCGTGTTTCTGGCAAGCCTGCAGACTCGCCAGAAACAGCAGTTATGAAGCAGCGGTCACAAAGACCGCTGCTCCATAACCTGTCCGTCTGCTCTGAGCAGGCAGACCGTCATCGCCGGAATTTAACTTGATTGAGTACGATTGGGTTGATTGACACCTCCCTGCTGACAGTCTGCAGGGGGCGGCGCTGCACCAGCAGCTCTTGTGAACGTATTGCTCTCTGCATTCAGCGAGGTCTTGCGGACCTGATCCGCACTGTCGGATCAGGTCTGCAAGACCTTTGTTAAATAGAGGCCATAGTGTATAAACGTTCCAAATGCTATGCCACAGGTGCTGCAGATAAGAACAAGCCAACCGCATCCAGCGGTATATCCGGTAACCCAGTTCAGATGGATACTTATAAGCGTGAAGTTTTCACCAACAGACACCGTTCCAATATTCAAAGAGGGTTAAGAAGATGGGGAGGGGATCTCCCAAGCAGGTGAGGTAGCGACAGACTTGTGCAATCTACTCTCTTTTTATATATATATATATATATATATATATATATATATATATATATATCTGTATAGTTATGAATATTTTACATATATATAAATATATATATATATATATATATATATATATATATACGTATGTATTTATTAAATAAATAGAATATTGTCTTCTATATGAAGCACATAAGAATGTAAAATATTCATAACTACCTTTGTGTTAGTGCAGTTGGTCTTACGTGGTATCGTGTTAGTGCATGAGAGATGTGTTAGGTTCTTTTCCATTTTGTACTCTCCATTGAAGTCTATGGGGAAAAGAAATTAGCACGGTCATGATATCCGAAGTCCTGAAGTTAGCACACATCGGCTTTCGCATTTGTGGAGACAATTTACTTTCAACTTGCAATACGTGCGTTAAAAATTTACTTTCTGGCGGTGTTTGCACGCAAGTGAAAGTGCTAAATAGCACACCACTTGTAATATGGCCCAATATTTTTTAAGAGGGGACTATAATGTACAGGCTGAATGATCCAGACACCAAAACAATATTGTAAGAACTCCATAATTATCTTCTATACAATTTATTGCCCTTCTTTTACTATTACCAAAGGCCCACATTTGATGGCACAAGTTTAATTAATATCCAATAAAGTGAATATATTGAAATACATGTTACATATAAATGTAATGTATCATATAAAATAATACAAACAAAACTAAAGAAAGAAAAAACAAAACAAAAATGACTTACCAATAAGCCAACCTGTTTCAAATTTGAAAGCACATGCTAGAATAAGTAGAATGTAAACATCATAACTATTCCAGTTTACACATGGTAAAATACACCCCCTAGTGTCTTTAATACATTGTACATTTATTAAATTGAATTCTATTTTTCTTCCTTTGTGTTGTGCCTTGATGCATTCTGCTTGTGAAATATTGCTTAACATTTGCTTGGAATACAGGGAGTGCAGAATTATTAGGCAAATGAGTATTTTGACCACATCATCCTCTTTATGCATGTTGTCTTACTCCAAGCTGTATAGGCTCAAAAGCCTACTACCAATTAAGCATATTAGGTGATGTGCATCTCTGTAATGAGAAGGGGTGTGGTCTAATGACATCAACACCCTATATCAGGTGTGCATAATTATTAGGCAACTTCCTTTCCTTTGGCAAAATGGGTCAAAAGAAGGACTTCCCAATGTAAAGAAATAGAGGCACCTCTACGATTTCGCAGTTAAAAAGTCTTTTATTCAGCAGATGGTAAATACTGTTACAGATCAAACAGCTTGGGTTGAAAGATCATGGGTGATTCCCAGGGACCCACTGACGCGTTTCGGCTCGCTGGCCGTAATCGTAGTGTGGTCATTTAGCCTACCTCGGCTCATTTTAAATGTACAGGCTGTCGCCCATTGGTTAAAACCAAAACCTGGGAATTAACCCTTGACTCTCAATGTGCTTAACTTATTATTATTGTGCTTATCATATCAATTGTTCTGCACCTTGCAATACTTCCTATTATTCCCTTCATAGGACCAAGTTATATTACATGATATATACATTTATAATATACATTCGTATTTACCATTGTTCATGACAATTATTTAGGTTAAATTCCTATTTATCTATTAAAGGATTTCTCATATAACGGACACTTTCGCAAACTAATTCACAAAATTATAGCAAATGATAAAGAAACAAGAGATGACATTAACTTATATAAGACCTCTTATCAAGTTCGTTTTTACATATATAGTTGACCACTAAATATTTTATGTGTAAATTATAGCTGTATTGATATCATTGTATACAGAATTTATTTCTTAACAACAATATATTTCCCAAAAAGGTTTTCTCATTCTATAGACATATGTACCTTTCAGGATGCACAGACCTAGGACTACTGCCAAAAATTGATTAAATCATATTCAGAATTGAGTCCTTGTGGCATCCTGGTCCTTAGTCTGTGCATCCAGAAAACCTCTCTCTTTTCTAAGATTGAATCTCTATCACCTCCTCGTGTACCTGTTTTTACAGATTCAATGATGGTCCATCTTAAGGTGTTACTACTCTTATTGTGATGGTTTTTAAAATGAAGTACCAATGGTGTCGTTAATTTCCCTAACTTAATGTTAGATAAGTGTTCTCTTATTCTGTATCTTACTTCACGTGTAGTGAGCCCAGTGTATTGTACCTCACATTCAATACACGTTAATAGATATATAGAGTACGTAGCCCTACAGTTAGTGCAGCCTCTAAATTCAAAAGTTTCTCCTGTTACACTACTTCTAAAACCTTGTCTCCTCTCCAATTTCTCACATGCCTTACAGTGTAGATTACTACATCTAAAAACTCCTGTGTGTTCTAACCAAGAACTTCTTCTGTTGGATTCTGACTTTATTTGGGTGGGGGCTAATCGATTCCCTATTGATAGTCCTTTTCTGAAGGAAAATCTACACTTTTTTGGGTTTATATCCTCCAGGCCATCATCTGCCTTAAGCAAAAAAAGATTGTCTCTTATAATCTGACAAATCTGTTCATATTGATTGCTATATTGAGTAACAAATGTTACTATTTTGTCTTCTTTTTCAATCTTTTTACTATAGTTCAGAAATTTTGACCTATCTTGATCATCAATTGATTTTCTTACCAAATCTATATCACTTTGATCATAACCTCTAGATCTCAACCTTTTACTGAGTTCCTCAGCTTGTTTGAGATAATTTTCCTTTTGTGTACAATTCCTCTTTAATCTTATGTACTGACCTCTTATTACTGACTTAAAGACCCTTTGTGGGTGACTACTATGGGCATGTAGAATAGTGTTGCCCGATATGGGCTTTCTATATATTTCTACATCAATTTTGCCCAAATTTCCCCCCTTTAGGGTGACATCCAAATAATTTATATTTCTGTTACCTATCTCAAAGGTGAATTTAATACCTGCATTATTGATATTTAGTCTTTCTACAAAATCCTCTGCCTCTTTGATATTGCCACACCAGATCAATATCAAATCATCTATGAAACGTCTGTAATAGATTATGTGGCCTCTATTTGTATTTTCTCCTCCAAAGATGTGGGACAACTCCCACCATCCCATGAATAAATTTGCATAGGATGGTGCAAATTTGGCTCCCATGGCCGTCCCACATCTTTGGAGGAAAAAATCTCCTTCAAAGGAGAAAAAGTTATGGGTTAGTAGAAACTGGGTTACTCGTAGAATATATTTACAAAAATCTTCACTGAAATTTTTATTCCTGTATAGAAAGAATTTAAGTGCTTCCAGTCCTTTGTCATGTTTAATGGAAGAATACAGAGAGACTACATCTATGGTTAGCCACACATAGTGATCTTTCCACTCAATAGATTCTACTTCTAATAATAACTGCTTTGTGTCTTTTAAGAAACTTGGTAATTGTTTCACTAGTGGTTGGAGTATTTCATCCAACCACTGTGAAAGATGCTCAAATACAGAATTTATGCCACTTATTATGGGTCTGCCTACTACATTTTCAAGCGATTTGTGAACTTTAGGCAAAAAGTTGAAGATGGGGGTCACAGGATGGTCTATCAACAAAAAATCTTTAGTATCATTATCTAGGAAACCTCCTTCCACACCATCATCAACTAAGTGCCTAAGTTCTTTTTGAAAACGTATAGTCGGGTTAAATGACAATTTCTTGTACTGATTTGGGTCATCTAATTGTCTATGGGCTTCATTGACAAAGTAGGATCGGTCCATCACCACGACCGATCCCCCCTTGTCTGCCCCTCTGATCACCAAATCTCTTCTTTCACTCAAATTATTTAAAGCTATAGTTTCTTCCTTTGTCAAATTTCTTCTCTTGTTTCTTTCCACACTATACGCTAATTGTGTAAGGTCTCTTTCAACTCTTTTTTGGAATTTCTCCAATATTTCTCCCCTTGATTGTATCGGATAGAATGAGGAGGATTTCTTTAGAACTGGACCTTTGTTTATTTGTCTAATATTCTGTTCAGTATTACTCTCTTCATGTAATTGTTCTAATATTTCTAAGTCACACTCTTCCTGATAATTTAAATTTCTCTCTTTAGGATGTTCTCCTCTCTCAGACCTTAAAATATTATCAAACTCCAAATTATCTTCATTCTTGAAATGTTTTTTTAAAGTTAAATTTCTAATCAGTTTATTGGTGTCTATTAAGGTCTGAAAGAGGTTAAAATCCTCACTAGGGACAAAGTTTAGGCCTAAACTTAACACATTAATTTCTGTCTGACTCAGATCTACTGAAGAGAGATTTATAACTGTATTTATTTGTATTTCGTTTGGGACCTTCCCCTTCGCGGTGGGAGTTGATCTTCTCTTCTTTTTTTGCCATCCCTTCCCCCCCCTTCTGATTCTCTTGTTTCTATCTGAAAAACCTGGGCTGCCTCTCTTCTTTCAGTCTCTCTTGATAAATCAGACCCTAATGCCCCTGATGTTATTGGTTCATCTGACTGATATTTTGAAGACTCTTGGGGTTTGAGGATGGAGCTTATTTTAGGCTTTGCTCCCATGTCTATGCTTTGTGTAACATTTTGTATACTTTCATCTCCTGAGTTTGACCCTTCTGATGTATGGCCCTCTTCCTGTGAATCCCCCTCACTATCAGAAAAAGTGACTTTTTTGTGTCTTCTATTCTTATTTTTATTTTTGTTTTTATTTTTTCTTTGCATTCTATCTTTATTATAGGCATCATTTTCTCTCCTATAATTAAACCTTTGTTTCCTGTTCCATATATAGACCTTATTTGTCTCATAATCTGCAGTATCCCTTATAAATTTGTCATGCTTAATTTCCATAATTATACGTTTTGTATCAGCAATAGTATCGTGTAAAATTTTATCAAATTTTGAAAATTGTGGTTCCTCCTTTCTGTAACTACATTCAATTTGTAAAGCATCAATTTCACTAGAGACATTCTTTAAGGCTTTCCGTTTAAACTCTAATAACATATTCATCAATTTTATGGAACATTCTGACAATATTTCATTCCAATTTTTCACAAAATCCACATCCTCCACCACAAAAGTGGGGAATTTATTGATTCGTAAACCTCTTGGTATTAAACCTGTACCCAAATATTTTTCTAATGTCCATATGTCCCATTTTAGCCTGGTCTCTTTGCTTAACAAATCTTCCAACGTATCAAATAATTTACTTAAAGAGAACATAGAACAGTCTGTAGAAAAAACACATTCCAAATCAGTTATATCTCTATCTCTGTCCACTGTCGGTTTCAAAGAATAGTATTGCAAACGTCCTTCGCTGTTATCATGTAATTCCATCTTTTGTATGTATTTCCTTTTCACAATGCTGTTAAATACTCTTACGTCAGACCACCACTTTCGCCGCCACCTCTTTCAGGCAAATCTCAGTGCTCTGGCTAAACGCGGGTAATCCTCCGCTCGTTAAATCACAAACATACAATGCCCTGCACCTGTAGAGTCCTGCAAATATGTTGCGACCTTTCAAACTCTCCCCACTGTTCAGTGACCCTTGTTATAATCATCAATACATTCGCCTTTAAACACTTCGTTTACTTAAGTCCGTAAATTTTGGGATAAACACACAACTGAGCTTACCATCTGGGACCCATCCCCATCGCTAGACAACCTGAATATCACCTGTGGTTTGTCTCGGGGACTCCACTCACTCGCGGATGCCCAGCTCTCTCAGCGTCCTGTGTCTCGAATCCCTCTTCCGTGTCGGCGGTTGCGTCCCAGTGCGTGCTTCAGTCACATGGCTAACAGTGGGGGCGTGGTGGCCAGATATCCTTGCTCTCCGTGAGTGCTCTCTTCCGATCACTTCCCATGTTCCCAATGTAAAGAAATAGAGGCACCTCTACGATTTCGCAGTTAAAAAGTCTTTTATTCAGCAGATGGTAAATACTGTTACAGATCAAACAGCTTGGGTTGAAAGATCATGGGTGATTCCCAGGGACCCACTGACGCGTTTCGGCTCGCTGGCCGTAATCGTAGTGTGGTCATTTAGCCTACCTCGGCTCATTTTAAATGTACAGGCTGTCGCCCATTGGTTAAAACCAAAACCTGGGAATTAACCCTTGACTCTCAATGTGCTTAACTTATTATTATTGTGCTTATCATATCAATTGTTCTGCACCTTGCAATACTTCCTATTATTCCCTTCATAGGACCAAGTTATATTACATGATATATACATTTATAATATACATTCGTATTTACCATTGTTCATGACAATTATTTAGGTTAAATTCCTATTTATCTATTAAAGGATTTCTCATATAACGGACACTTTCGCAAACTAATTCACAAAATTATAGCAAATGATAAAGAAACAAGAGATGACATTAACTTATATAAGACCTCTTATCAAGTTCGTTTTTACATATATAGTTGACCACTAAATATTTTATGTGTAAATTATAGCTGTATTGATATCATTGTATACAGAATTTATTTCTTAACAACAATATATTTCCCAAAAAGGTTTTCTCATTCTATAGACATATGTACCTTTCAGGATGCACAGACCTAGGACTACTGCCAAAAATTGATTAAATCATATTCAGAATTGAGTCCTTGTGGCATCCTGGTCCTTAGTCTGTGCATCCAGAAAACCTCTCTCTTTTCTAAGATTGAATCTCTATCACCTCCTCGTGTACCTGTTTTTACAGATTCAATGATGGTCCATCTTAAGGTGTTACTACTCTTATTGTGATGGTTTTTAAAATGAAGTACCAATGGTGTCGTTAATTTCCCTAACTTAATGTTAGATAAGTGTTCTCTTATTCTGTATCTTACTTCACGTGTAGTGAGCCCAGTGTATTGTACCTCACATTCAATACACGTTAATAGATATATAGAGTACGTAGCCCTACAGTTAGTGCAGCCTCTAAATTCAAAAGTTTCTCCTGTTACACTACTTCTAAAACCTTGTCTCCTCTCCAATTTCTCACATGCCTTACAGTGTAGATTACTACATCTAAAAACTCCTGTGTGTTCTAACCAAGAACTTCTTCTGTTGGATTCTGACTTTATTTGGGTGGGGGCTAATCGATTCCCTATTGATAGTCCTTTTCTGAAGGAAAATCTACACTTTTTTGGGTTTATATCCTCCAGGCCATCATCTGCCTTAAGCAAAAAAAGATTGTCTCTTATAATCTGACAAATCTGTTCATATTGATTGCTATATTGAGTAACAAATGTTACTATTTTGTCTTCTTTTTCAATCTTTTTACTATAGTTCAGAAATTTTGACCTATCTTGATCATCAATTGATTTTCTTACCAAATCTATATCACTTTGATCATAACCTCTAGATCTCAACCTTTTACTGAGTTCCTCAGCTTGTTTGAGATAATTTTCCTTTTGTGTACAATTCCTCTTTAATCTTATGTACTGACCTCTTATTACTGACTTAAAGACCCTTTGTGGGTGACTACTATGGGCATGTAGAATAGTGTTGCCCGATATGGGCTTTCTATATATTTCTACATCAATTTTGCCCAAATTTCCCCCCTTTAGGGTGACATCCAAATAATTTATATTTCTGTTACCTATCTCAAAGGTGAATTTAATACCTGCATTATTGATATTTAGTCTTTCTACAAAATCCTCTGCCTCTTTGATATTGCCACACCAGATCAATATCAAATCATCTATGAAACGTCTGTAATAGATTATGTGGCCTCTATTTGTATTTTCTCCTCCAAAGATGTGGGACAACTCCCACCATCCCATGAATAAATTTGCATAGGATGGTGCAAATTTGGCTCCCATGGCCGTCCCACATCTTTGGAGGAAAAAATCTCCTTCAAAGGAGAAAAAGTTATGGGTTAGTAGAAACTGGGTTACTCGTAGAATATATTTACAAAAATCTTCACTGAAATTTTTATTCCTGTATAGAAAGAATTTAAGTGCTTCCAGTCCTTTGTCATGTTTAATGGAAGAATACAGAGAGACTACATCTATGGTTAGCCACACATAGTGATCTTTCCACTCAATAGATTCTACTTCTAATAATAACTGCTTTGTGTCTTTTAAGAAACTTGGTAATTGTTTCACTAGTGGTTGGAGTATTTCATCCAACCACTGTGAAAGATGCTCAAATACAGAATTTATGCCACTTATTATGGGTCTGCCTACTACATTTTCAAGCGATTTGTGAACTTTAGGCAAAAAGTTGAAGATGGGGGTCACAGGATGGTCTATCAACAAAAAATCTTTAGTATCATTATCTAGGAAACCTCCTTCCACACCATCATCAACTAAGTGCCTAAGTTCTTTTTGAAAACGTATAGTCGGGTTAAATGACAATTTTGTGTACTGATTTGGGTCATCTAATTGTCTATGGGCTTCATTGACAAAGTAGGATCGGTCCATCACCACGACCGACCCCCCCTTGTCTGCCCTCTGATCACCAAATCTCTTCTTTCACTCAAATTATTTAAAGCTATAGTTTCTTCCTTTGTCAAATTTCTTCTCTTGTTTCTTTCCACACTATACGCTAATTGTGTAAGGTCTCTTTCAACTCTTTTTTGGAATTTCTCCAATATTTCTCCCCTTGATTGTATCGGATAGAATGAGGAGGATTTCTTTAGAACTGGACCTTTGTTTATTTGTCTAATATTCTGTTCAGTATTACTCTCTTCATGTAATTGTTCTAATATTTCTAAGTCACACTCTTCCTGATAATTTAAATTTCTCTCTTTAGGATGTTCTCCTCTCTCAGACCTTAAAATATTATCAAACTCCAAATTATCTTCATTCTTGAAATGTTTTTTTAAAGTTAAATTTCTAATCAGTTTATTGGTGTCTATTAAGGTCTGAAAGAGGTTAAAATCCTTACTAGGGACAAAGTTTAGGCCTAAACTTAACACATTAATTTCTGTCTGACTCAGATCTACTGAAGAGAGATTTATAACTGTATTTATTTGTATTTCGTTTGGGACCTTCCCCTTCGCGGTGGGAGTTGATCTTCTCTTCTTTTTTTGCCATCCCTTCCCCCCCCTTCTGATTCTCTTGTTTCTATCTGAAAAACCTGGGCTGCCTCTCTTCTTTCAGTCTCTCTTGATAAATCAGACCCTAATGCCCCTGATGTTATTGGTTCATCTGACTGATATTTTGAAGACTCTTGGGGTTTGAGGATGGAGCTTATTTTAGGCTTTGCTCCCATGTCTATGCTTTGTGTAACATTTTGTATACTTTCATCTCCTGAGTTTGACCCTTCTGATGTATGGCCCTCTTCCTGTGAAAGAAGGACTTGACAGGCTCAGAAAAGTCAAAAATAGTGAGATGTCTTGCAGAGGGATGCAGCACTCTTAAAATTGCAAAGCTTCTGAAGCGTGATCATCGAACAATCAAGCGTTTCATTCAAAATAGTCAACAGGGTCGCAAGAAGCGTGTGGAAAAACCAAGGCGCAAAATAACTGCCCATGAACTGAGAAAAGTCAAGCGTGCAGCTGCCAAGATGCCACTTGCCACTAGTTTGGCCATATTTCAGAGCTGCAACATCACTGGAGTGCCCAAAAGCACAAGGTGTGCAATACTCAGAGACATGGCCAAGGTAAGAAAGGCTGAAAGACGACCACCACTGAACAAGACACACAAGCTAAAACGTCAAGACTGGGCCAAGAAATATCTCAAGACTGATTTTTAAAGGTTTTATGGACTGATGAAATGAGAGTGAGTCTTGATGGGCCAGATGGATGGGCCCGTGGCTGGATTGGTAAAGGGCAGAGAGCTCCAGTCCGACTCAGACGCCAGCAAGGTGGAGTACTGGTTTGGGCTGGTATCATCAAAGATGAGCTTGTGGGGCCTTTTCGGGTTGAGGATGGATTCAAGCTCAACTCCCAGTCCTACTGTCAGTTTCTGGAAGACACCTTCTTCAAGCAGTGGTACAGGAAGAAGTCTGCATCCTTCAAGAAAAACATGATTTTAATGCAGGACAATGCTCCCCCACACATGCGTCCAAGTACTCCACTGCGTGGCTGGAAAGAAAGGGTATAAAAGAAGAAAATCTAATGACATGGCCTCCTTGTTCACCTGATCTGAACCCGATTGAGAACCTGTGGTCCATCATCAAATGTGAGATTTACAAGGAGGGAAAACAGTACACCTCTCTGAACAGTGTCTGGGAGGCTGTGGTTGCTGCTGCACGCAATGTTTATGGTGAACAGATCAAAACACTGACAGAATCCATGGATGGCAGGCTTTTGAGTGTCCTTGCAAAGAAAGGTGGCTATATTGGTCACTGATTTGTTTTTGTTTTGTTTTTGAATGTCAGAAATGTATATTTGTGAATGTTGAGATGTTACATTGGTTTCACTGGTAAAAATAAATAATTGAAATGGGTATATATTTGTTTTTTGTTAAGTTGCCTAATAATTATGCACAGTAATAGTCACCTGCACACCCATGTAAATACAAAACAATACAATTAAAACAATGTAACTGCATGATCATTTTAGTACCTTACCACAATATGAAATGGAGGTTTTTAACATAGTGTCACTTATCACATATTTGAGCCTTTTTCGCCTGACTCAATATTTGGAATTTAGTGATTCTGTTTGTTTTTATAAGTGAATATGTCACTTCAGTCTTACCAATTTGTTTATAGAACCTTGTAATATGTTACATTTACATAAGCAATGTTTTTAAGACATACAGTATATAGATAATGTGAATGGGAAAAAAATACATTTGAAATATAATATATTTGCTTTACAAATTTTGACAAAATATATTATAATCCAAAAATGTTGATTTTAAAAACTTACCAAAATACAGTAAACATTATGATAACATTTTATAAAACGTCACATGACACAGGTACCATTGTATGTTTTATATATTTTATAATATCTGTGCGCATACACCTTTCAAAAATCTATATGAATGTGGTCTGCCACAAATAATCAAATAAATAGGTTGGGATTGTCATCAGTTTATCTATGGGGTAGGAAGCTAACTATACGCAGAGCTAAATCCTCATGTCATGACAGAACATTCCACCTGTATAGAATGTTAAAGGTTGATATGAACTAAAATAATATTCAGTACTACTACAGGCCAAACTTTAATGAGTAAGAGGTGTTTCATTTTGTTTAAATAAAAAATGGTATGCATTATCTCAAATGTATTTAGTTCTTGGTTATTTAAAACTACAAAAATATTCTTTTGCCATGGCTGAAATAAGTTACATCTATAAATGTGTATTTAGGCTAGAATTAGTGCATATAATATTCCCAGGATGAATTGAAAGGATAGTTTCTTCTGAATTTAAAACCATCTCTCTTCTAAGTTAATAACAAGAGAAATTTACATTTACAGTCAATAAAGTCAATGGGAAGAAAATAATAAATATATATTTGCCTATTTTAATGTTAAATTTAACATGAGCTAATCAAGCATATTTTATAAATTGTTAAAATTACTACTTTTAAATCATATTCCAAAAAACTATTATATGTATTTTATTAAAAAAAAGTTGGGACAGTTGACTGTTTACCACTGTGTAACATCACCTTTTCTTTTAATAACCCTTATTAAGCATTTGGGCAATGAAGACACTAGCTGGATAAGTTTAGCAAGCGTAATTTTCCCCCATTCATCCATTATGCATGTCTTCAGCTGCGCAAAGGTACGGCCCTTCGTTGCCTTGTTTTGCGCTACACATTCTCAATCAGAGACAGGTCAGGGCTGCAGGCAGGCCATGCTAGCACTCACACTCTTTGCTTAAGCCATGTGCTTGTAATCCGGGCAGAATCTGGTTTAGCGTTGTCCTGGTTGAAAATGCAGGGATGTCCCTGGAAAAAAATGACACCTGGATGGCAGCATATGTTGTTCCAAAATGTATACTTATCTTTCAGCATTAATGGTGCCCTCAAGGATATGCACGTTTCCCATGCCAAGGGCACTGACAAACTCCCATACCATGACAGACACTGGCTTTTGGACCTAATGCTGATAACAGCTTGGATGGTCCTTTTCCTCTTTGGCCTGGAGAACATGACAGCTGTTTATCAAAAACTATTTAAAATGTTGACTCGTCAAACCACAAAACACGTGCTAATGTCCATCTCAGATGAGACAAAGCCCAGATAAATTGGCGGCGCTTCTAGACAGTGTTTATGTGTGACTTCTGTTTTGCATAGTAAAGCCTTAACTTACATCCGTGGTGCAATGGTGTTGACTGACAAAGGTTTACCAAAATATTCCTGAGCCCATGTCAGGATATCCATTACAGACTTGTGACAGTTTTTGAGACTGTGATGTCTGTGGGATCGGAGATCACTCTCATTTAGAAGTGTTTTTTGGCTTTGCCCTTTATGCACCGAGATTTGACCAGATTCCTTGAATCTTTTAATTATATTGTGCACTGTAGAAGGGGAAATGCCAAAAATCCTAATGATTTATCTTTGGGTAATGTTATTCGCTGATGCAATTGTTGGCAGATTGGTGAGCTTCGACTATGCCTTTTTGGAGGCTCCTTATATACTATTATTACACGATTGCCTCACTTGTTTCACAACACCTTTTTATTTCACTTTTCTAGGATGCACCTGTATCTTTTATTGACTTATTAAGAGTGCTACTCACCCTGCTTTTCTTGTACCTTTTTATTTCAACTTGTCACATCACTATTAGTCCTAAATTGCCCATGTTCAAACTTTTTTGGAACGTATTGCAGTCATGAGTGTTTAAATGAGTGTATATTTTCAAAAATACATAAAATTTGCAAATTAAAACATCAAATAATGTGTTAATAGTGTGCTTTCATTATAGTACAGGGTGAATTGAATTTTCAATTTGTTTGTTTGTTTGCATTTTCCATACTGTCCCAACTTTTCGGAATTAGGGTTGTATTTTTAAATCGTGCAAGCAACATAGCATATTTGCATTGGCAAATGTGAAATATTTACATTAAATACATAGTTAAAATGTTTATTAAATATGAACATTGCATAAATATATTTCATCATAGTTTCATCTACCTAATTGCAAAGGGCTGAAATGCACTTACATATATATATATATATATATATATATATATATATAAAGTAGGCAATGGGAAGGCACTCACCGTAATAAAAAGGATTCTTTATTCAAAAGTTAAAGTTTTTGGGGTTGCCCCCGTCCTCAGACCAACAGAACAAATACACAACTCACCTATTTAAAAGGAAACCCATCACTGTGTCATTGCAATCAGCTGTGCCCCTGCACGTCTGCACGTCTGTCAAGCACTACAGTGCATGCGCAAACCCACTACGGAGCACAGCTGAGGTCAAGCCTAGCCTCTAACAAAACCATCACCATAGCAACCTCATAGCACCAACGTGACACTTTTAACAATTAAAAACAAACATAGCCACCAAAACTACACAACCGTCCTTAATGACAGCAATATGTGCAGTACCACTATACACAAAGAACAGTGTGCAATGAGCCAGACACTAACTAGGAACATAATAGTGCCGGAGCTAGCCAAGCGTTGCCTAGCAACCAAACAACAATGCGGTCCCACTTTATTGCGTATAACACACGCCCTCAACTTCACCATACTCTGCAATGTTAACCGTAACGATACTTCTCTCTCCACCTTAAAGTTAATACACTAGTGTACAATACGGACCTACATACTTCCAACTCATACCCAGACACAACGCATAAGAGCGTAAACATACACCCGTCATCAGTCAGATATACCCAACATACTGTCATACATACCTATACAAAAAGTACCTATCCATCCAAACGCATCTCGCTTACAACAATTAAGCAGACAGTATCCGTTATTGATCAATCACCCCACAACACACGTATACCAAATACGGCACCATTCATAATAAACCATCTATATTTAAATAAAACATGCCAACGTTGCAAAAATGCATTGTATACCCACAACTCTATATCATTGGCAATAGAACATTCTTCCAGGGTAGTTACTACCAACTTATCTTAAATATCAAATCGGACCTTATACGATACAACACTCACCATACCACCCCCCCCCAATCATGTCCATACACTCCTATCACACTTCTAATATACAACTATCACACACTCTCACTTAGGTAAAAACACATCACAAACTCAACAAAAACACCTCACTAACATGACTCAACCCATACTTCACTAGAATGCAAGCTCCACAATCATACAAAATACAAACTCTAAAACCAACTTTACAAAACCTCATCATAACAAAAACCAATGGTTTCATCACCAAATTATCGGGTATTCATACCTGTCCTATAATGACATACCAATCTCGTCGACTTTAGCATCCTAGAACTAACACACACTCACCATTCATCCCTCACTACAAACATTCACCAAACAACCCATATCCATTCTATTAAAACCCATCACTCTTATGCGTTGTGTCGGGGTATGAGTTGGAAGTATGTAGGTCCGTATTGTACACAAGAGTATTAACTTTAAGGTGGAGAGAGAGAAGTATTGTTACGGTTAACATTGCAGAGTATGGTGAAGTTGAGGGCGTGTGTTATTCGCAATAGAGTGGGACCGCATTGTTGTTTGGTTGCTAGGCAACACTTGGCTGGCTCCGGCACTATTATGTTCCTAGTTAGTGTCTGACTCATTGCACACTGTTCTTTGTGTATAGTGGTACTGCATATATTGCTGTCATTAAGGACGGTTGTGTAGTTTTGGCGGCTATGTTTGTTTTTAATTGTTAAAAGTGTCACGGTGGTGTTATGAGGTTGCTATGGTGATGGTTTTGTTAGAGGCTAGGCTTGACCTCAGCTGTGCTCCGTAGTGGGTTTGCGCATGTGCTGTAGTGCTTGAGGGGGCACAGCTGATTGCAATGACACAGTGATGGGTTTCCTTTTAAATAGGTAAGTTGTGTGTTTGTTCTGTTGGTCTGAGGATTGGGGAAACCCCGAAAACTTTAACTTTTGAATAAAGAATCCTTTTTATTACGGTGAGTGCCTTCCCATTGCCTACTTTCTATATGATTTATTTGAAGTTCCCCCCCGGATGATGAACATTTAGTAAAGTGTGTCTCGGTACCCCTCTGCATTTTATAAATAAATATAAATATATATATATATATATATATATATATATATATATATATATATATATATATACAGTATGTCTATATGTGTGTACTTATATATTTATGTGTTTATATGTAATTACATATATCTATACTATAATTGCGTTTGTAATGTCCGTCGCCAGTTATGCATGCCTCCTCAATGGAATATTGGCAGCGCAAGGACAAAATAATTGGTTAATTCCGAAAATAGCGAGTTCCGAAAGTGGCAGGGTGGTGAAAGAATCCACCGAAGGTGGATTCTTTCAACACCCTGCCATTTTCAGAATTCACCAGGATGCAGCAAAGCTGCATCACGGTGGATGCAGCAAAGGCAAACAGAGCATTACAAAAGCAACACCTAATTGCCCACAATAAAGTATTTAAAAAAAAAAAAAAAACACCTGCATCAAGTATTAAAAAAAACAACTAACTGCTCGCATCAAGTATTAAAAAAAAACTAACTAACCGCCATGTACTAAGAGATGGGCGGACAGCTTCTTAACTCGCGAAGCTGTCCGCCCGCCTCCGCTACACACGGGCAGTGGATCTATTGATCCGCATGAAATATAACAAAAAAATCCTACACAAAGTATTAACTCCTAAACCGTAAAATACCTATATTGCAATAAACATATTTACCCTATTAACCCCTAAACAGCAAAACCCCTACATCGCAATAAATCTATTTACCCTATTAACCCCTAAACCGCAAAACCCCTACATCGCAATAAACCTATTTACCCTATTAACCCCTAAACCGCAAAACCCCTACATCGCAATAAACCTATTTACCCTATTAACCCCTAAACCACAAAACCCCTACATCGCAATAAACCTATTTACCCTATTAACCCCTAAACCGCAAAACCCCTACATCACAATAAACCTATTTAACCTATTATCCCTTTAAACCGCCAAAAACCAAAACGCAAATAACTATTTAAATAACTAAGTACAGTACACTAACCTAACACCCCCTAACCTTACACCCCATTAAATAAACCCAAATTACCTAAACTAATACATTCTAAAGTTACAAAAAATAAAAAAGCTAACATTACAGAAAATAAAAAAATCAAATTACCAAATTTAACAAAATTAAACCTAATCCCTATGAAAATAAAAATTGGCTGATTTGAATAGCCAATAAAATTTCACTTGCTCTCATCCTATTGGCTAATTTAAACAGCCAATAGGATTTGAGTAGCTTTCATCCTATTGGCTGATTTGAATTGGAAGAATCAAATCAGCCAATAGGAATTCAAGGGACGCCATCTTTAATCACGTACCTTGAATTCACTATTCAGTGTACTGTGGAGATCGTACGAAGAGGATCCTCCACACTCCATGGCTCCGCAGTCGCCGGTCTTCAGTTCCAGAGTTGCCGGTCTTCAGCTCCGATCCACGCAGGATGTTCCTGGAAGAAGAAGAGGTTGCGCTTGGAAGAAGACTTCATCGCCTCGAACAGGACTTTCTCCGCTGGACTTCAGGAACTGTGAGTACCAGCCTGGGGGTAAGATTTAGGAATTTTTAAGGCTTTTTTGGGGGGGATTTGTTTTATTTAGATTAGGGATGGGCAGAAAAAGAGCTAAATGCCCTTTTAAGGGCAATGCCCAAATAAATGCCCTTTTCAGGGCAATGGGTAGTTTAGGTTTTTTAGTGTTAGGTTCTTTTATTTTGGGCCGTGTGGGGGTTTAATGTTAGGTGGGACTTTGTATATTTTTTGTAAAAAAGCTGATTATCTTGGGGCAATGCACTGCAAAAATCCCTTTTAAGGGCTACTGGTAGTTAATCATTAGAGTAGGGGGTGTTTTTATTTTGGGGGGGTCTTTTTTATTTTAATAGGGATTAGGTTTAATTTTGCTAAATTTGGTATTTTGATTTTTTTATTTTCTGTAATGTTATCTTTGTTTATATTTTTTGTAAACATATTTTTTTTTTGTAACTTCAGAATGTATTAGTTTAGGTAATTTGGGTTTATTTAATAGGGTGTTAGGTTAGGGGTTGCTAGGTTAGGGGGTGTTAGGTTAGTGTACTGTACTTAGTTATTTAAATAGTTATTTGCATTGTGGGTTTTGGCGGTTTAAAGGGTTAATAAGTTAAATAGGTTTATTGCGATGTAGGGGTTTAGCGGTTTAGGGGTTAATAGGGTGAATAGGTTTATTGCGATCTAGGGGTTTTGTGGTTTAGAGGTTAATAGGGTAAAGAGGTTTATTGCGATGTAGGGGTTTTATGGTTTAGGGGTTGATAAGTTAAATACGTTCATTGCGATGTAGGGGTTTTGCGGTTTAGGGGTTAATAGGGTAAATAGGTTTATTGCGATGTAGGGGTTTTGCGGTTTAGGGGTTAATAAGTTAAATAGGTTTATTGTGATGTAGGGGTTTTGCAGTTAAGGGGTTAATACAGTAAATAGGTTTATTGCGATGTAGGCATTTTGCGGTTTAGGGGTTAATAGGGTAAATAGGTTTATTGCGATTATGGGGGTTTTGCGGTTTAGGGGTAAATAGGGTAATTAGGTTTATTGCGATGTGGGTGGTTGACGGTTAAGTGGTTAATTTTAGTTTTAATTGCGATATTTTGGGGAAGGCGGAAATATAGGTTAAGAAATGTTAGGTTTATAGTATTGCTACACCTGTAGCTTAAATTTTATATAAAAGAAGAGTTACAAAATATGTTGTTTCTACATCTGTAGTTTAAAATAAAATTAGATTGCCCTCTGGGAAGGCTTATCGACTAGTACACATATAAATACATTAATATAATATGTACACACGTGTAGACGTATCTATTTACATTCAAATACATATTTAGCAATACATGTGTACTGTATGTATCTCTATATTAAATTCCTTTAGGTTTTTTTGTTTTTTTTCTAACACCCTAGATCTCATATCTTTAAACCCTTATAACTTTTATTATGTTTTTATAAAAAAAAAAAAAAATTATTAGATAGTGTTAATATGAGTGTAACTGTTCTTTGTAATGAATCTTTGAAGTGTTTTTTGCAATGTTTTAGTTTCGGAAAACAGTTATGCACAGCTCTGAGATCGCGGTAATGATTGAATTGTAAATGGCGATTTCACTAAACTTGCAATATCAGCGCAATTAAAAAGGCTTGCAAAAAATGATATTGCTTGCGCAAAACAGTTTATGCCTCACTTGTAATCTAGCCCTTAGTGTTATTTAATATTCAATCTCACCTGGAATTTTTATCTAGTGCTCTTCTCTTAGATATTAATAGTGGGTCTATAATACATAACTTTTCATTCCTGCCTAAAATAATTAATTTTCTCTTCAATTTATATATTCCCTATTTAAAATTAGAACAGATGTGAATGTCACGTTATATATTCAATATCAATATATAAGTGAGCTTTATACAGTTCAATGTATTTAATATTAACAGTTGTGAATAACCTAGTCTCTTTTCTTGAGTTCTTATCAGCTATATTTGTTACAGTGCTCACAGGTTTTAGTCTTAAAATGTGTTATAGCATGATAATATAGTAGTAGGATATTTTCATTTTGATGTTTATAACACTTTATGCCTTCTGCAAGACATTTTCAGGCCAACATGTGGCATATTTACAGTTTAGTTAACTTTAGTTTATATATCGACCTTAGATTTTTTCTTGTGTATTTTTTTCAATATCCTCATCCTTTATCCAAATATATATGAATAATCAGCAGTTCAAAAGTGGCCTTATAAATAGGTGGAGGACACTAAAGTATAAATAGTGAAGGTTTGTTTTATTTTTGATAATACACACACACGTAAAGGTGAACACTTTATACATATACAATACAAAGATAGAATAAAACAACAAGAAAATTATCTCATGATAAATGGGAAACCAATATTGTCCAGGAAATATATATTAAAAGTATAGTAACCCTCAAAATGGCAGCATCCAGTGTGAAAATGCAGAACTTCATGACTTTAAAGTCTATGCTACTGTAATTGTACCCAGCAGTTTAATGTCACTTTATAAATAGCTGCCCTTAAAGGGATATGAAACCCAAACATTTTCTTTTGTGATTAATAAGACAGAGCATACCATTTTAAAATAGTTTCAAATTCACTTCTAATATCAAATATACTTACTTCCCATGATATTCTGTGTTGAAGAGATACCATATAGTGTTCCTGAAATCGGTCAGCTCCTAAGCATACAACACTGCTTTTTAACAAAATATAACAAGAGAATGAAGAAAAAAATATTTTAAAAAAGTGAATGAGAAAGTTGTTTAAAACCACATGCTCATAGGCTCTTGGAGGTTCCGGTGGAGGAGGAGCTAGGCAGGTGTTGCTGAGCTCGCAGCTCCAGTCCCACAGCTACTGGCGGTGGAACACTTCGCGCCTTACCTCAAGCTTTGAGGCTGCTACTGTGGACAAGCTAATAAAACCGTTTCTGGAACCCACACCAGTGAACTACCATCTCACTGGTTTATACCCTTCCCTCTCGAGTTACTGTGCCCTGCCTGAACTTAAAACTTAAGGACTTACCCGGCCTGACCAGGCACAGGACATGCTAATTGTGTTTACACTTTGAGGCAACGTTATCACTTCTCCCGGTGTCCTCTTGTGATACGCTGGCTTCACCCCCTCTTCCCGTGTTTGCCACCCCTGCCTGGATAATTTGAGTGCTTACACCAACATTATAGTGCCATAAGTTTACCGGCTGTGCCCTCCGGCACTTCTTCTGCTCTGGGTCCGTTGGAGCTGCTGTTCGGCGTGTGCCCCGCCCCCCCTCCCCCACCGGTGCTGCGTGGGAGGGAGCTGGGTCCGGTCGTGGATCGGAGACTGGCCGTGGGGATTTCTCTCTCCTGCTGCTCAGGGCACTTGACGCGGTGTCTCTCTCTCCCCTCCCACCGGTGCTGCGTGAGGGGAGTTGAGTTCTGACCTGTGAGCAGAGCTGTGCAGTGTGACCCCTTGCTGGCGGCTTTCTGTGAGCCTGATCCACTCTGCAAGTTCCGGATATTGAGGATAACGTCGGCGGGTGGCTAGGCAGCACGAGAGGGGGTGAGTCTTCCAACACTGTTCATCTTGCAATCTGTCTGGTGTTAATCTTGGATTCCTGGGATAGGAATCCTAGGAAATAACTTTTGGGTTAAATAACTGGGTACGGTTGGTCTGGAAGCTTAATGCAAGAGACTCTCCATAATTCTATGCGCATTCCTATCTCCAATTAAAAGGGCCTTTAAGGAATATAAACTTTACTGGATAAGTATTGAATGCAAGGGAAAAGAGCCAAATAGACTGATAAAACTTAAACCTGAAGACCTGAAAGTTACTACAAGACTCCCTGTCAGCACGTTTAAACATAAAATCTGGGACTCTGCTTATTTTAGTTAAACGTGTCTCTCTCAAGAAAAACAGTAACAAAAATGTTCTTTTTAAACTGATTGCAATCTATCATATTCTGACATAATGTTTTTTTTCTTATTTTCTTTTTTTTGTTCTTGATTTATTGTGACCCATTAATACTGTTTCCTCCCTGCTGCTTGGGTTTCTTGTGCAATCTGACTAAAAAAGATTGTCTATAAGTGTGTGGCAATTGAAAGTGAAACATACTAAAGACGGGTCTTTGAAAAATGTACACTTAAGATCAGAATCTGTTGCAGCTCACCTCCCCCCCTCTTTGGGATAGAGGATTTTTTTTGTAACTAATCTAATTTGGTTTCTAGATACCCCTTGAAGATATCTTATTAAAGGGCCAAACAAGCTTGAAGGTGCCTTTTGTTTTGAGTCTCGCTTTTTAAGCACAGGCATCCTTAGCTTATTTTTCTGGGAATAATACTTGAACTAATAACAGCTTATCTAGGCCTGAACCTGGTAACGGTGTCTCACTAGACTATAACTAAGCTTTGGTGATTGATATTTGACATTACAGATTAATGGTTTTTTGATGTGGAGGCTGGTGGCTGTACAATTTTACATTTTAAATTAACCATTAATTCACACCTGATTAATCTCTCTCCCTCTTAGACAGAGCGACCTTAGAATTTAACTAAACTAACTTTGTAAGGCTATCTTATTAAAGGGCTAAACAGGCTCTGGGGTATCTCAGGTCTTTAGTGGGAAGGTCTCAGCTGAATAACAAAGGGAAAAAGAGGGGAAAGGCGAAAGGAGAAGAGAGAAGGGGGATTCTGGTATAGTTGGAATTCATACATACCTATTGTTATTTTTCATTCCTCTGTGTTTTATTTTTTTTTCTCCTCTCCCACAATGCTATGATTAATCATAATCAACTCTCCCCCTAGTAGAATCTTAAATCCCGCTGCTATTAATAGAAATTAACCTGCGCCTGTACTGCAGGACGGCTACTGTGGGTATATACCTATCTATAGCTAATAACTGCTACCCTTAAAAAGGCTGACAGCCTTAGCTTATTGTATTGTACTTAACATTTGATTGAGCAACAGCTCAGTTAAGCTGAATTTGCCAACTGGGTTTTACAACTTCCCTGGCAAGCTCATCTAAGACTGTACACTATATATGGTTATCACTGGAGGAAACTCACATTCACATAAAAAGTATTTCTCTAACTTCCTGCGACAGAACTGGATAGGCCACTTTCTTAACTTAGACTTCTATACCAATTGATAATTCTCACTAATCAATTATAATTGGGCATCACAAATACACTGCCCCCGATTTTTTTTTTTTTTTTTTGATTATATTTTTTTTTTTTTTTTTTTTTATACTTGCACTCACACGTTGTAACTAATAATAAATTAACTCCTTTCTTCCCCCCCTTGGGTTCACTATTACACCCTTCTCTCTTTTTTTTTTTTTTTTTTTTTTTTTTTTTTTAGACACTTAAACTGTTTTGTAATTTTCCCTATCACCCCCTCACTACCACCACAATCACAATTGGTACATGGATAAATTTCTTGGCCCCTCCGCCAAAACACCCTCCCCAGCTATGACAGCTAGACAAAGGGAAAGGAAGCCTAAAGGTATACAAGATCCAGCTGCTGATGTTCAATCAGCTTTTTTAAGTACATCTATGCCTGAAACATTAAATATTCAAAGTTTGGTTGTTAGCATTTCTGAGGCCCTCTCTCCTAAGTTTGAGGCTTTGAGGATGGAAATTAAACATGACATATCCTCTTTAACACAAGAAATCAGACAATTCTCATCTCGGCTGCAAGAGGCTGAACAGAGAGTGTCTGACTTAGAAGATCTTACAACAATACATTGTTCTAAGCTTGATAACATCTGTAGTGATATTCAAAAAACCTTTTCTTGATTAGAAGACCTAGAAAATCGCAGTAGAAGGAATAACATTAGAATAATTGGTCTCCCAGAAGAGAAACAATATGAGGATTTGAGCTTGTTTATCTCAGACACGCTGGTTGCAGCCCTTAGCCTTCCACCCTCATACCCCCGTATCCTGGTGGAGAGAGCACACAGAATGGGCTCACCCCGTACACTGAACAAAAACACTCCCAGACCTAGACCTATTATTGCAAAACTGCTTAATTATCAAGATAAAGTTACCCTCCTAAAACACTTTCGGAAAGTTCAACCTCTTAATATTAATGGTGCCAGGGTCCTTTTGTTTCAGGACTTCTCGGCTGAAACAGCCTCTAAGAGGAGAGACCTTGCACCTATCTGCACTAAATTTATAAACTACGGATTTGACGCCACTATAATTTACCCCGCTAAAATTAAAATAACAGTGAATGGTACAGTACACTTTTTTTCGGAGGCTCTTGCAGCTGAGAAGTTTTTTACATCCCTGGACCCACCAGCACCGGGAGGATCAGCCTCTTCGTAGGTTGATCTGACCCAGTGACCGGGGAAACACGAAAGCAAGGGTATAGAGGGACAATGGTCGGTTATTGGGTTGTGTTTTTCTGTAACTGTGGGGTTTTCCTTTTTTTTTTTTTTTTTTTTTTTTTTTTTTTGGTTTTTTTTTTGTTTTTTTTCTTTTCTTCCCCCCTTCCCTCCCCTCCCAGCCCCGTATATCCATTAAGACTATAGGAAAATGGAAAAAGTTAAGATAATCTCGTGGAATGTGGGAGGGATCTCTACTCCTATTAAACGGAAAGCCATATTAACCCAACTAAGAAAACTGCAGACTGATATTGGGTTTATCCAAGAAACACATCTTAGTCCAGAAGAATCTCGTAAACTTAAAGCTGCCTGGGTCAGAGAAGTATTTTACTCACCTAGTATTGGGAAAAAAAGGGGTGTGGCCATTTTAATAGGGAAAAGGATTCAACTTGAAGTTGTGCATTGTGAGTCTGATCCGGGAGGAAGAGATGTTCTTTTGAAAGTTAGAATCTCTAAAGAAATGTACACGCTATGTAATATTTACGGCCCCAATACCCTGGATCCAGAATTCTGGAATAAAATACAATCTAAACTTCTTTTATATAATGAAGGGCATTTGATTTTGGGAGGGGATTTTAATATGGCGCCACAGTGTCCGCTCGATAGACTTAGAGAAAACACGAAACAGAAAAGGCAAAAAAAGGATAATCTAGAATTTAAAATATTTAAAAAAATAAAACAAAACTTAGCACTACGCGATATTTGGAGAACCCAGAACCCAGATACCCAGGAGTTTACCTGTCTCTCAAAGGCACATAAGACCCTCTCTCGCATAGATCTATTCCTGATAGATGATCGCTTAGGAGCCTTGATGGTTGAAGCTGCAATCACTCCTATCCTATTATCTGATCATGCCCCTATCACCCTGGTAATTCAGCTTAGACAATCAAAACCTAAATTTCTGCGCTTTTATTTTCCACAGTATTTGGCCTCGGACATGAAGTTCAAAACTTGCCTCAGGACTAAATTTGAGGAGTTTCTGCGATTTAATTCTGACTATATAGAACGCCCGGATACATTCTGGGAGGCCGCCAAGGCGGTCCTCAGAGGCGAAATTTTAGCTTATAACATAACCTTATCTAAGAAATTGAAGTTAAAGGAAAAGGAAATACAAAAAACATTATCAAACTCGTATAACAAATTTTTGCTGCATAAAAATGCCCTAAACTGGGCTGAGTATGTGCAAGCTAAAGAGGCCCGGGATACATTCTTAGTTGCCCAACAAGCACAAAAAGATCTAAAAATTCAAGCCAAATTATATAGATTCGGGAACAAATCCGGAAAGATGCTGGCTAGACTAGTCAAAAACGAAAAAAAACAATCTTATATTGAAGAGATCATAGATAAGGGTACGCGAATCTTGAACCCGGACGAAATTGCCTCTACATTTGTGGAATATTATCAAGACATATATTCATGTAAAGGATATGATAGTGGGAAAGCAGCAGAATTTTGGAATAAAATAGTGAGCCCTTCATTAACAGAAGATTGCATTATCAGTCTTAATGCCCCTTTTTCGGCTCAGGAAGTAGCTGACGTTATCTCTAGTCTTCCTACTAACAAAGCGGCGGGGCCAGACGGTTTACCAAATGAATTTTACAAGATACTATCTGCAGAAATTTCCCCATATCTAACAAATCTTTATAATGATATCTACATAAACGGTAAACCAGTTTCATCTTCATTTGCCTCTTCCTATACGACTTTAATACCCAAGGGAGGGAAAGATCTATCGAAAAAGGAATCATATAGGCCAATAGCTTTACTTAATTCAGATTACAAGATTCTAACTTCCATCTTAGCCTCTAGATTACAGCTAATTCTTCCTAGAGTAATACATACGGATCAAGCTGGCTTCCTAAATAAACGGAACTCCTCGGCTAAAATAAGGGAGGTATTAGTTACACTAGAATATTTTGAAAATTCTTCACGACTTAAAAGGGAGAGAGAGGACGTACCGGACATGGCTATTCTTTCTATCGACGCAGAGAAAGCGTTCGATTCCATCACTTTTAAACATCTAAATACCTCTCTGTGTAACTTTGGAATCAAGGGTAAATTCCCTGAATTTATAGAGAACTTATATAAACACTCAGCTACAAGTTTGATAGTTAATGGAATTGTCTCCTCCCCAATAACATTGGAAAGAGGAACACGTCAAGGATGCCCTCTCTCCCCACTCCTTTTCGACGTTGCCATCGAGCCCTTGGCAATTATGTTAAGACAATCTCTGGAGGGTATTAAGATCTCGAAACATGAGATGAAAATTGGGTTATATGCAGATGATATCCTGTTGTATATATCCAATACTAAAACTAGCATTCCCAGACTTCTGCAGATAATCGATCAATTTGGTACCTTTTCAGGATACAAGATAAATGCATCCAAATCAGAAATTTTATGGATCCAAAAAAATAGGGACTCGTGCATCGACAAGCCATTTAAAGTAGTAAAAGATTCTTTTAAGTACCTAGGGATAAACATTCCAGTAAAGTCTGGCGACCTTTACGAATATAATATACCTCCGATTATAAAACAAATTAGAGAGAAACTTAGACTATGGCAAAGTTTACCATTATCAATCTCGGGACGAGTGGCACTATTCAAAATGATTCTTCTCCCTAAGTTGTTATATATACTTCAGAATGTCCCATTAATTCTCCCTGAAAAAGATGTTCGGATGATGAATAGCCTAATCGGCCAGTTTCTATGGCAAGGGAAAAAAGCACGAATTTCTCTTAGTAAACTTTCTCTTTCACGTGAATTTGGAGGCTTAGCACTTCCAGACATTAGAGCATATAATCTTAGCTTTCTGGCGCGGATAGCAACCGGGTGGATTTTATCTAAAGATTACATTTTAAATAACCATCTGGAACTAAGTATTTGTGATCCATATCTCCCCTTAGCACTTTTACATTCTCCCCCTAAAGAGATACCTTTAGAAATCAAGGGACTTAAATCAATAGTTAACCCTATTAAGGCATGGTGGAAGATATCAAAGCTTATCTCAGTGAATCCTATGGTCTCAAATTATCTTCGCCTGATAGGTAATCCAAAATTTCAACCCGGGTTGTTAACTGAGGCTTTTCACAGATGGCATAAGAACGGTTTAAACAAGTTATCCCTTCTGATCGATGGCAATAGAAGAACAATTAAAACATTTGAAGGGCTGAAAGCGGAATTTAATTTACCTAATAGAGATTTTTTTGCCTACCTGCAGGTAAGGCACTTTCTTTTTGAAATAACGAAAGAGGTAGGATGGTGTTGGACGTTAGGCAAGTTAGAAGATTGGCTTATACTCACAGGAATAGATCGGATGTCTATTTCAGTGTGTTACCATTTATTAACTACCAACAAGGGAACTGTAGCACTGACAAAGCTTGCTTCAACATGGACCTCAATTTCAGATCGGAACATGGTGGATTTAAAAACTCTACAACATTCCATAGGCAAAGTGGCAAAGACAACATTATCTGCTACATGGCGGGAAGCACATATTAAGTTGCTCCATAGAGCATACTTCACCCCGGACAAAGGCTATAAGGTTCACAATTTGGAATTTAATAAATGTCCCAAATGCTCACTCTTAGCAGCAGATCTTGTACATATGTTTTGGTCTTGCCCAAAAATTAGAAAAGTATGGTACAAGTTAGAATATTGGCTGAATTCTGTGCTGAAAATCCCTTCAATAACTTTTTCCTTATACCAGATTATATTTTGCCTAGACGAATTAAATGAGCGCCACCCAAATGATAAACTGGTATCTACCACTATTTTGGCCACTAGGTATTTGATTAGTAAAAAATGGAAAATGCGTTCTGTTCCTAGCATATCTGAAATTCAAAACTGTCTGAAAAAACAATGTCTACTGGAACAAAAAGACACAGACATAGATAGTGAAGAGGATATAAAGAATTTCTTTAATAAATGGGCAATATATATTGGAATACTCTCTCAAAGTGAAATCGAATATATGATTTTTCCATTTAAAAACTCAGAATTAGTTCTTCTGGGTATATGGTAGGTGGAACGGGGGAGGAGGGAAGGTCCCTTTTCTTTTTTTTTTTTTCTCTTTTTTTTTTTTTTTTTTTTTTTTTTTTTTGTTTTGTTTTGTTTTGTCCTGTTTTGTTTTGTTTTTTCCTGGATTTGTTTTGTCTTGATTTGTCTTGATTCGTCTTGATTTGTCTTGTTTTGTTGGATGGTTGTCGTTCTATAGTTGTTAATTGTTGTTTTTAGGTTGTTGTTAGGGAGTAGGTGCTAACCTCAGCCTAGGGTGGGATAAGGTAACTAATCTTATCTGGATAGAAATACACAGTTAGTATTCCCCCCCAAAACTAATTGTTTGTGGCCTTGATTAGGGTTTTTTTTGTTAAAAGGGCTGAAGTATTAACAACTGCTGTTTTTTACTTTATTATTGATGTTTTTTTTTTTTTTTTTCTGTTTTTGTTTTGGTTCTTTTTCCATAAGCAAAGCCCTGGACCAAAAAGGACAGGATGTAAATGTACAAAATATAGGTGTCTATTTTTCTTTGTGTATACCTTAACAAGGGAAGTATTGACACGACCGAGTTGTTTTTGTTTTTGATGTGCAAATAACTTTATTTTATCTTGTAAGGTAAATGAAAATGTTCAATTTACTTCTGTCATTTGGTTAATTGTATACATTGTTGAAATATAAATAATAAAAAAAAAAAAATATAAAAAAAAAAAAAAAAAACACATGCTCATTCTGAATCATGAAAGAAAAATGTGGAGTTTCATATCCCTTTAAACTATAGTTGTATATATATATACTTGCATACAAGATTTAATCTAATAAAGTAATTTTATGACAAGACAGGAGGCTCCTATTTTGCTTTACTTTATTTACTTGAAAAAACTCCAGCAGTAATACAAGTACAGAAAAAAAGCAACATAGTATCTCAGTACAACCAATCAGAACATAGTCCATATACAGTAATATAGCAGGACTCCGGACAATCCTCTTCCTCTTTCTTTACTGCTTTCCAGCAGAAAGGTGATGTAAAAAATGTTGTCTGGCAATTTGGATAATTTATATCTTTAGTCTAAAGACTCTATCTGTCTCTTTTTTAAATCCATTCCGCTCATTCATTGAGAGCGGATCTTTCTCTTGTCTTATTATTTGATCTCTTTTCTAATAATACTTTATCTTATTCCTTTAATTCTATTTCTCATTCTTATTTCCTATTACCGACTTTCGGTTTCTACTATATATGGTAATAGATTTTACATTGGTGATTCAGCGCTAGTGATGTCGTGAATAGTTCGACGGCGAACATAGCATGTTCGCATTCGCCGTGGCGGGCGAACATATGCAATGTTCGATCTGCTCCCTATTCGTCATCATTGAGTAATACTTTGACCCTGTACCTCACAGTCAGCAGGCACATTCCAGCCAATCAGCAGCAGACCCTCCCTCCCAGACCCTCCCACCTCCTGGACAGCATCCATTTTAGATTCATTCGGAAGCTGCATTGTTAGTGAGAGGAGAGACAGTGTAGCTGCTGTTGATTTAGTAGGGAAATCTATAGCTAGGCTAGTGTATTCAGTGTCCACTACAGTCCTGAAGGACTCATCTGATCTCTGCTGTAAGAACAGCACCTCAAAAAGCCCTTTTTAGGGCTGTTTTTTTTTTCCCCTGTGTAATCTAATTGCAGTTGCCTGCCTGCCAGCGTGTGTGTCAGGCTTACAGCGTATACTGTGCCCACTTGCCCAGTGCCACCACTCATATCTGGTGTAACAGTAGTGTAGATTTAAAAAAAAAAAACATTTTTTTGACTGTGTTAAATAATAGCAGTCAGATTCCTTCACACGTGTGCGTTTCAGTGCCTGCCTGCCTGCCAGGGCACAGTGTCACCCCAGTGCAACTCATATATGGTGTAACAGTAGTGTAGATTTAAAAAAAAAAACAACACTTGTTTGACTGTGTTAAATAATAGCAGTCAGTTTCCTTCACACGTGTGCGTTTCAGTGCCTGCCTGCCAGGGCACAGTGTCACCCCATTGCAACTCATATCTGGTGTAACAGTAGTGTAGATTTAAAAAACAACAACACTTTTTTGACTGTGTTAAATAATAGCAGTCAGTTTCCTTCACACGTGTGCGTTTCAGTGCCTGCCTGCCTGCCAGGGCACAGTGTCACCCCAGTGCAACTCATATCTGGTGTAACAGTAGTGTAGATTTACACCATTTGCACCATCATGTATATGGCATCGATTTTAGGAACCGGGAGATGGAAAAAGATGCTTGGTTGGTCCTCCTACTTCAAATTTGGGGCACTGCGCGTGTAATCTAATGTGCCACCAGATATGAGTGGTGTGTTAAGTAGTTCTATTCTTATTAGTTTAATCCCTGTTACGTCCCCTATCAGGGGACGTGTATATGGCATCGATTTTAGGAACCGGGAGATTGAAAAAGATTCTTGGCTGGTCCTCCTACTTCAATTTTGGGGCACTGCGCGTGCAATCAAATGTGCCAACAGATAGGAGTGGTGTGTTAAGTAGTACTATTCCTATCAGTTTAATCCCTGTTATGTGCCTTTTTTTTGGTTTGGTTTTTGAAGCCACAGTGCAGCACCAGAGGCCAGAAAAATTAGGCATGTACACATGCCTGAAAAATTAGGTATTGTTGCAGCCGCTGCTGTAGCAGCGGACAGAAAAATTGATGTTTATTTCCCAGGCAGAAAGTGCTCTAAAACATTGCGGTTTGAACCCTAGTTGGTGGCAGATAAGTCACGCAAGTCATCCGGCATTCAGAGATCAAATACAGCAGCGTGTGGACCATTTTTAGCCCAAGGCAGCTCATCTCATCAGGCCTTTTTTAGTCGAATGTATCGCCCACTGTCAGTCCCTTCGGGATCCATCCCTCATTCATCTTAATAAAGGTGAGGTAATCTAGACTTTTTTTACCTAGGCGACTTCTCTTCTCAGTGACAATACCTCCTGCTGCACTGAAGGTCCTTTCTGACAGGACACTTGAAGGGGGGCAGGCCAGAAGTTCTATCGCAAATTGGGATAGCTCAGGCCATTGGTCAAGCCTGCACACCCAGTAGTCAAGGGGTTCATCCCTCCTCAGAGTGTTGATATCTGCAGTTAAGGCGACGTAGTCTGCTACCTGTCGGTCGAGTCGTTCTCTGAGGGTGTACCCCGAAGGGCTGTGGCGATGCATAGGACTTAAAAAGCTCTGCATGTCCTCCATCAACAACACGTCTGTAAAGCGTCCTGTCCTTGCCGGCGTGGTCGTGGGAGGAGGAGGATTACTTTCACCTCTTCCCCTGTTAGATTCCCATTGTGCTGTGACATCACCCTTATACGCTGTGTAAAGCATACTTTTTAATTTATTGTGCTTTACGCATGCTCACGACGTCACACCACGTGACCGTGGCCATTTTGGATATCGTTATTCACTATAGCACCAACGGTTTTTCTTACAGCGGTTAAGAAATATAGATGTTATTAGAATCTAACTACTCTTCCGAATTTATAACTTTAAATTGCCTATAGCAAATAGGAAATATTATGGGCAAATAACGATTGTTATTCAATGTTTTGTGGCAATATAAGGAAAATGGAATAATAATAGGGGGCAAACATATGTATTATCTTTTACAGCATAAAGATAACAGAAACTTTCCTAACGATTACCGGCAAGTACTACATATATATATATATATACATATATATATATATATATATATATATATATATATATATATATACATACATATATATATATATATATATATATATATATATATATATATATATATATATATATATATATATATTACTTTTGTACATTTATACCATACAGAATAAATATCTCTGTAATTCATAGCGGCACTCTTTGAGCTCCGCAGCAGGCATCTTGTGTGGTTTTTCCCTTATATAATATATAAAAATATCATGTCTGAAAGTGAAAATTAAACCCCTATCGATACTGTCTCTGAATCCCAAGCAGTCTCTTCAGCTCTAGGGGATATCTCCTCTATAGTTAAGAATATGATACAGGAGACACTAGAACCTTCAGCTCTGACACAAAACCCCTCTGAATCCTCAGAGCCCTCAAAGAAACAGACAGCAAAATCTAAACACCAAGGGGAGAACCCCCTGATTAAAAAAACAAGCCTGCCTTAACCCCTACCCCTGGGGTAACAATACTGGATGATAATAATGATGAAAATGATAATACTGAACCTCCCAAATCAACCTGAATGGTAATAAGATAGATAATAAGTTAGAGGAGGATTGGCCAGAGGAGCTCCCTGAAATTCCCCTTACCCAAGAGAGTATTGAATACCCTGCCCAGGTCACATTAGATCCCTTAGGTCAACCCATGTTTGACCCGAACCACATTAGACACCCTAGGTCATCTGAATGGTCACCTTGTCCTCATATTGTACAGTTTCTTCAAACTTGGTTAAGGAAACCCCTCCCAAATCCCACCAGAAATAAATTAAGGGTGTAATGTCCTAGACTGGTCCTACTGGATAGGAAATTTTCCACCCCTGAATTTGATTCCACCATGGTTACCTTCCTTACCAGGGGTGAGAGAGTCCCTAGACGGGGCATAGATCGGTCACTAAAATCAGCCCAGGAAAAACTGTTAGCACTAAGAATTAGACAAGAACTACAGCTGGACAGAATGCTACTTATTTAAGCCTAACATCTACTGAATCTAACCCTGCTATTTCTCATTTACTTTCAGGTATGCCCCTTTAAAACCTCTGTTTTTGCTGGATTATTACACTGTTCTTAACCACTGTGTGTCACTTTAACCCACTGTCTACTCCTATAATCTGCCCTTATCCTGTCCTTAGCATGTGCATCTCTTTATTATCTAACGTTGCTTAACTAATTAATTAATTAATCCCCACCAATTTCCATTCTTGAATCTATCCCTCTGATCTTGTTGCAATTCTTAGACTTCTCACCTGCGTGTAACTTATCCCCCTGTCTCCAATCAATTAAACTCAGCTGTCTGCTGTAGCCTTATAAATTTCAGACCATTTAGGGAGAGTGTTTGCTGGGGCCTGAGCGTTTGCAGAGTATTCCATCTCTCTAAGCTCCCATCTCTCTAAGTGACCATCTTTAAGTGGCAGCACTAAGAATTAGAACAAGAAGGTTTTGAGGCAAGCTAAATATTTCATTTCAAAAACAATCTTGTGCACTTAAAGGGATACTGAACCCAAATTTTTTCTTGTGTGATTCAGATAGAGCATGCAATTTTAAGCAACTTTCTAATTCTAATTTACTCCTATTATCAAATTTTCTTCATTCTCTTGCTATCTTTATTTGAAAAAGAAGGCATCTAAGCTAAGGAGCCAGGCAATTTTTGGTTCAGACCCATGGACAACACTTGTTTATTGTTGCTGTCCAATCAGTCCAGTCATTTGCTTTTCAAATAAAGATACCAAGAGAATGAAGACAATTTGATAATAGGAGTAAATTAGAAAGTTGCTTAAAATTGCATGCTCTATCTGAATCGCGAAAGAAAAAAATTGGGTTCAGTGTCCCTTTAACATTCTGCTATGTTTTCAGGACTGCTTTTCCTTTTAACAGTCTCATGTCTATTCCATAGGCATGCTCACATGCTTATACCCTTCTATACATGCAGTTTATATAGGCCCCTCTCTCCTTTCTTCTCCATACCTTAGCTCTCATGAACTACTTTCTCTTTTAAAATCTATATCAATAAACTGCACCACCTCACAGAAATACCTCCACTGCTATAAATCTCATTGTCACCTACTCTTACTTTTCATCTTGCTGCTATTAGCATCAGACGACATCTCTCCAAATCCTGGCCCACCCTCATTCCCACCATTACCCAATCACGCACTGCTTATAGAAACTTTAATAAAAGCAACACACATAACCTCATTCCCATCCAATGCATCCCATATGCACACACTCCTTTCACCTGCGCACTATGGAACTCTCGCTCTGTCTGCAACAAACTTACAACCATTCATGACCTGTTTATATCAAATGCTTTCACCCTTTTAGCAATTACCGAAACCTGTCTATCTCCTTTCACCATTGCTGCTCTCACACATGGTGGTCTTCACTTTAGCCATACCCCTAGGCCAGGTGAGACACGTGGCGGCGGTGTTAGGATCCTGCTCTCCCCTTCCTGCACTTATCAGTACCTACCTCCAATCCTATCTCTCTCCTTCTCCCCCTTTCAAGTCCACTGTATTCACCTGTTCTCCCCCCTCTCCCTCAAAGTAGAAGTCATATATCGCCCTTCTGGACCATTTCCTTGACAACTTTGCGCCTGTCTTCCTCACTTTCTCTCTTTACATATACCAACCCTAATTCTTGGGGATTTCAACATTCCCATTGACAACCCATCTGCCTCTGCTGCCTCTAAACTTCTTTCACTCACATCCTCCTTTGGTCTCTCACAATCCACCCAATTCCTTAGTCACCATGATGGACACTCCATCGACCTGGAATTTCCCTACCTCTGCTCTATATCTGACACCACTTGTCGCTCTTTTCCCATTTCAGACCATCACCTGGTCACCTATTATATTAATGCAACAGCTAAACCCAATTCTCCATCCCACCCCTGCACCTGTAGAAATGCACATGCGGTGGATCCGCTCCAATTTTCATTTAAAATCTCCTCCCTCACACTTCCACTATAACCTCCCTCTGCATTAGACACACTTGCCCCTCCCCAACTGGGCAAAACATCACGCCGTCAGTTACAGCCCTAGCATGTTCAGGAAACACGCTATTTGCAAAAATGCTCCTGTACTGCTGAGCATGTCTGGAGGAAAACTCACTCTAAACTGATTTCATAAACTATAAGTTTATTCTTCGTTCATACACTTCTGCCCTTCACTTAGCCAAGCAAACCTATTTCTCTTCTTTCATATCTACTCTTTCCTCAAACCCTAAACGACTCTTCTCCACCTTTAACTCTCTCATCTACCCACCTGCCCCCCCATCTGTCTTTAGTGCTCAAGACCTGGCAGACTACTTTTTAAACAAAGCACGTACTATCCGAAGCAACATCCCAACACCAATCTGCAATATTTCAACAACGGGTCCAGTTACTCCCTCTTCCTTACTATCTTCCTCACGCCTCACTACCTGCCCACTCAACCTTATCCTTTCCCATATAATACCCTCCCTGTCTTCCACCCTCAGTCCTACTTTTACTCACATCTTCAACCTATCTCTCTCTACCGACTTATTCCATCTTTTTCAAACACGCAAAAGTCACTCCCATATTCAAAAAAAC
Source organism: Bombina bombina (assembly GCF_027579735.1). Classification (NCBI taxonomy): domain Eukaryota; kingdom Metazoa; phylum Chordata; class Amphibia; order Anura; family Bombinatoridae; genus Bombina; species Bombina bombina. The sequence continues at coordinate 839,739,821 of NC_069501.1, forward strand.
CTCCCTCTACCCTAATTCTCCTGAAAGCTACCACCCCATATCAATGCTTCCACTAACATCAAAACTCTTTGAAAAACTAGTTTACAATCGCCTAACCCACTTCCTGTCCACCAACTCTTTGCTTAACTCCCTGCAATCTGAATTCCGCCCCAAACACTCAACTGAGACTGCCCTTACCAAGGTTACTAACGATCTTCTCTCTGCTAAAAATATTTGCCACTACTCTATACTCATCTTACTTGACCTTTCAGCTGCCTTCGACACAATTGACCACCCCCTCCTCCTACAGACCCTTAGCTCTTTTGGCCTCTGTGACACTGCTCTTTCCTGGATTCACTCCTATCTTTCTCACAGGTCTTTTTCTGTGTCATTTGCCAGTGACTCCTCCTCTCCAATGCCTCTGAAGTACCTCAAGGATCTGTTCTGGGTCCTCTATTCTTCTCCATCTATACTTCTTCACTTGGTAAACTTATCAACAGTTATGCCTTCAAATATCACCTCTATGTTTATGACACCCAGATCTACCTCTCCACCCCTGCTCTCTCTCCCTCTGTCCATTCTCATGTCAGTGACTGTTTGTCTGGTATTTCTTCCTGGATGGCCTCGCACCACCTAAAGATTAACATGTTCAAGACTGAGCTCTTTCTTATCCCCCCTCAAGCTCTATGCCGACTTCTGACTTCTCTATCCTTGTTGACGTCATCACCATTTCCCCATTGCCCCAAGTCCGCTGCCTCAGAGTTACATTTGACTTAAATCTATCCTTCATCCCCCACATCCAATCACCTTCTACATCCTGCCACAACAATCTACGCAATATTTCCAAGATTCACCCTTTTCTAAACGCGCACACCACAAAGCAAATAATCCACTCCTTTGTTATTTCCTGACTTGACTACTGAAATAACCTACTCACTGAATTTCCTCTTTCCCACCTCTCCCCCCTTCAACCCATCCTAAATGCCTCTGCCAGGCTGATCCCTCTTTCCCATTGCTCTGTATCTGCTGCACCTCTCTGTGAGTCCCTTCTTTGGCTCCCCATTCACAGCAGCATCTACCCTCTGGAACACTCTCCCTTCTGCTGTCAGGCTTTGCCATAATCTTTCTTCCTTCAAATGCTCCCTGAAGACTTTTCTGTTCAGGGAAGCCTACCACCCAAAATTATTATCTTTCTCAATCTTGCAGACCTCACCTCCTGTTTCTTAACCTCCTACCCTTCTAGATTGTAAGTTCCCACAGGAATAGGGCCCTCAATTCCTCCTGCATGTGTTTGTAAATTTTATCTTGTCTCTTACAAGTCTTACATTGTTTTATTTAAATGTATTGTATCCATGGACAATGCTGCAAAATATGTTGGTGCTTCAGAAATGAAGTATAATAATAATAATAATAATAATAATAATATGGTTGGCCCCATTACCCTGACCAAGCAGTTATAACTGCTCAACCCCTAGACCCTTATCAGGTCAGGGAATGGGCCCAGAGAACTTAATGCTTACTAGGAAATACCAATGTGGCCCTCTCTACAGAGAGACGCAGAGCTGCGTTATACAGATTGGACCCCAAACTAGCGGACATGAGTAGAATTAAAAGGGGCTCCTCAGCCAAAGGCTTGCTTTTCAGTGAATCCTTCATTAGGGATTTAAACAAATATGTTTCAACTTTCACATCCCTAGATAGAGCACAGGCTAATGTACATAGAGTACTGTACAAAAGAGGGTTTTTTGCCACTAGTTTACAATCGCCTAACCCACTTCCTGTCCACCAACTCTTTGCTTAACTCCCTGCAATCTGAATTCCGCCCCAAACACTCAACTGAGACTGCCCTTACCAAGGTTACTAACGATCTTCTCTCTGCTAAAAATATTTGCCACTACTCTATACTCATCTTACTTGACCTTTCAGCTGCCTTCGACACAATTGACCACCCCCTCCTCCTACAGACCCTTAGCTCTTTTGGCCTCTGTGATACTGCTCTTTCCTGGATTCACTCCTATCTTTCTCACAGGTCTTTTTCTGTGTCATTTGCCAGTGACTCCTCCTCTCCAATGCCTCTGAAGTACCTCAAGGATCTGTTCTGGGTCCTCTATTCTTCTCCATCTATACTTCTTCACTTGGTAAACTTATCAACAGTTATGCCTTCAAATATCACCTCTATGTTGATGACACCCAGATCTACCTCTCCACCCCTGCTCTCTCTCCCTCTGTCCATTCTCATGTCAGTGACTGTTTGTCTGGTATTTCTTCCTGGATGGCCTCGCACCACCTAAAGATTAACATGTTCAAGACTGAGCTCTTTCTTATCCCCCCTCAAGCTCTATGCCGACTTCTGACTTCTCTATCCTTGTTGACGTCATCACCATTTCCCCATTGCCCCAAGTCCGCTGCCTCAGAGTTACATTTGACTTAAATCTATCCTTCATCCCCCACATCCAATCACCTTCTACATCCTGCCACAACAATCTACGCAATATTTCCAAGATTCACCCTTTTCTAAACGCGCACACCACAAAGCAAATAATCCACTCCTTTGTTATTTCCTGACTTGACTACTGCAATAACCTACTCGCTGAATTTCCTCTTTCCCACCTCTCCCCCCTTCAACCCATCCTAAATGCCTCTGCCAGGCTGATCCCTCTTTCCCATTGCTCTGTATCTGCTGCACCTCTCTGTGAGTCCCTTCTTTGGCTCCCCATTCACAGCAGCATCTACCCTCTGGAACACTCTCCCTTCTGCTGTCAGGCTTTGCCATAATCTTTCTTCCTTCAAATGCTCCCTGAAGACTTTTCTGTTCAGGGAAGCCTACCACCCAACATTATTATCTTTCTCAATCTTGCAGACCTCACCTCCTGTTTCTTAACCTCCTACCCTTCTAGATTGTAAGTTCCCACAGGAATAGGGCCCTCAATTCCTCCTGCATGTGTTTGTAAATTTTGTCTTGTCTCTTACAAGTCTTACATTGTTTTATTTAAATGTATTGTATCCATGGACAATGCTGCAAAATATGTTGGTGCTTCAGAAATGAAGTATAATAATAATAATAATAATAATAATAATAATAATATGGTGGGCCCCATTACCCTGACCAAGCAGTTATAACTGCTCAACCCCTAGACCCTTATCAGGTCAGGGAATGGGCCCAGAGAACTTAATGCTTACTAGGAAATACCAATGTGGCCCTCTCTAGAGAGAGACGCAGAGCTGCGTTATACAGATTGGACCCCAAACTAGCGGACATGACTAGAATTAAAGGGGGCTCCTCAGCCAAAGGCTTGCTTTTCAGTGAATCCTTCATTAGGGATTTAAACAAATATGTTTCAACTTTCACATCCCTAGATAGGGCACAGGCTAATGTACATAGAGTACTGCACAACAGAGGGTTGTTTGC